>NW_022694754.1:677820-691948 GCF_011630105.1 Anneissia japonica | reverse complement strand
AATGCGATCCACCATCACGGGAGTTTTGTATACAAAGGTTGAGTTTTAATCTCAGTTTGAAAGTGTTGTTATATTTAGCTTAGAAGATTATAATTTAATCATTGGAAAATGTTCAATCAGAAAGAAGTTATGACCACTAGATTTAATGGACATTTTAATTGTAAAGTTTTGTATTATATCTTCAGACACTGGGGCTTGTTGCACACCAATGCATGCTACATCTTATCAACAGTTACATCCTGCATCTTATTTATTTATTTATTTATTTTTTTTTTTTTTTTCTTTAAACTTTATAATATAGTAATATAATAATTTGTATTTAAAGCAAAATGCCATTGTGAAACACCCTGTCTCTTATACACATCTAGATGTGTATAAGAGACAGGTACTGTAACATTGTCGCATCGCCTCCATCAAGCAAAATACAAATACACTAGGCCTTAAAAAATATTGTTTGTTGTAGTGAAAAAAAACAAACTAAAATGCCGACCCTCAATTTTGTACAATTTGGGATGGTCGGGCATGGCCAGCACAATCATTTTTTTTTTTTATTTGATGTTACTGGGATCCCGCTATAAACGAAAAATATATAAATACCGGTAATATATTATACATACTTGTTCATTACTCCAGCCCTGGTAGAACATATCACCATGTATACAACCAGTGGTCTTCACCACCATTGGAAGAGATGCTTCCCGCTTAGCCAACTCATTTGCTGTATAACTCCTGTGTGACCAAGACACTCTTGGTAGATCTCCTAGTATGTTCTCCATAAGTCAAATTGTATGTCATCAAAGCATTTTATTGATTCTCGTCTGGCTGCATGTTTAACTGTGACACCACAAATATTTTGTTTTGTACACTTTTACAAATCTTTTCTTGCTTATTTTAGTCATATATGGTATGTAGGAAAGGTAAATAAAAATACCTTAAAAAGTCGCTCAGGCATGTGGAACTTATTTAAAATTTTGTATGCTCTGGAACAAGGCCAACCAATGATGTCCTACCACTTTTTGTACTACATGGCCTATTCAAGTGTGGTTATATTCAGTATGTTCGCCATTACCGTATGACAATATGTATTGTCAAAGCATTTTATTAATTCACTTCAGACTTCATGTTTACCTTAAGATAATTTTGTGTACTCTTTCAAAGATCTGCTTGTTTTTGTTCCGGAAATGTACTGAAACCCACACATACCAATATATGTGTTTGAGGAATGTATTTATTCACAATTGTTTATGTATGCTTAGATACAAAGCCAAATAGTAATTTCACCTGAATTATGCAATTATAAATGAGTGGCCTACTTGTATTCACAAAATTCTCAGCTCTTTATTGTTTATAATTGTTAGAAAACAATTCTAGACTTCACCAGTGTTAGAAAAGCAAGGTCATGCTGTGTGTAGTTGAACTACTCTGAATATCTTAGTTTTTTGATTAATAATAAATATGTAGGTGATAAAATTAAATCAATAATTTGTTTAAAGAACCTGAGAGTTTTGAGTTATGCAAATATTTATCATGCATAAGGTCATCAAAGTATTTTGGTGATTTTATACGCACAATAGAGATCATGTAATACTACATCACGTGTAACCACTATGAGATCTTTGGCTACCTGAGCATATGTTAGAGTTATGTCCAGTAGTTATTAATCAAGTATATGCCAAAATAAATATTAAAATGTCTGCATTTATGTATTTTAGAGCAAGAAATATATATTCATTCCAAACAGCCAAGCAGCTTTACGGTCCATTTCGAAGGAGAGCCACAGATGATTTGCTCTTGCTTGCTGGAAAACAGCCTAACTGCTGAACAGTACTATTCTCTTTGCTTAGAAATGGTAGTACTGTATAGGCAAGGGCATACAGTAACTGCAGCACTGGTAAAGGTCTATTTTGTAACTTTTTAATTGTTACAAAGTGAATAAAGATTCTGGAATGTACTTACTTTCAAAATAATAGTATAATAGGAAAGTCCCACATTCCATTATTAGTCACTGAAAGGTGTATAATTTATTCACCATTTTGAAGGCTCTGACACAAGGCCAACCCATAGTTAGAACCAAAGCCCTTTTTTGCGAACTCTTTAGTTGTTATGAAATGAATGAAGATGTCATTAAAAATAAAAAATAAAAATATATTCAGCCCAAAGAGGGTAATAAATTAAATTGTTGAATTCCATAGTGCCACAAATATATCCATAGTGCCTGAGTGTCAACTACAATCAGGTCACCATTTGCTCTAGAAGTTAAAATTCAAGTTAGGTAGCTTTTACATAAATGAATGCGCCAAATGCGATCCACCATCACGGGAGTTTTGTATACAAAGGTTGAGTTTTAATCTCAGTTTGAAAGTGTTGTTATATTTAGCTTAGAAGATTATAATTTAATCATTGGAAAATGTTCAATCAGAAAGAAGTTATGACCACTAGATTTAATGGACATTTTAATTGTAAAGTTTTGTATTATATCTTCAGACACTGGGGCTTGTTGCACACCAATGCATGCTACATCTTATCAACAGTTACATCCTGCATCTTATTTATTTATTTATTTATTTTTTTTTTTTTTTTCTTTAAACTTTATAATATAGTAATATAATAATTTGTATTTAAAGCAAAATGCCATTGTGAAACACCAGTATGGTGATACTGTACTGTACAGGTATTTAACAATATTAAATTATAATATTATTAAATATATTCCGGGGGAATGCGTTTTTTTTCCCCTTTTAAAAAAAAATTGTTTACCTCCCAAAAGGGGGGGCCGGGACCGATCATCAACCTACTATTAAAACATTCCGGATCGAGAACCGGGGCGAAAATTGCCTAGGTTAGGTCCAGGCCAGCCCAATTAATTAGCCACATTATTCCTATTTGAACCCTGCTTCGCTCAAAACAATAACAAACTATTTATTTTTTCAGTCCTCGAGATCACGTGAGTTAAGCAAACTCACTTCACGGCGCCTGGTTGCCAGTAGGCTAGAGCAGTTATAGAAAGCATGATCCGCTATGTAGTGTTATGTTTTAGAATAAAAACTTGTGAAATTAATGTGTGCTTTAAAAACACAGATTTACAGATTTAAGTTGTAATACTTTTGTTGAATGTAATTTAACTGTAGCAGGCGTCTGTCTATAACGTAAGCCTCCCAGCAACCAGACGTCGTACAGAGTGTTTCAACAGGTTATGTGTGTTTTGTGACAATGTTTTGTGTCGATGACAGTTTTTCAAACACAGTTTATGAATGAACGTACAATAATACGAAAATAATAATTATCATTACTTCAATGCTCTTGAATAGATTGTATTTTTTGTTTTTCTGTTCAGCGCATAGAGACCATATATTATGCGCTATATAAGCTGTCTCTTATACACATCTAGATGTGTATAAGAGACAGGTACTGTACAGGTATTTAACAATATTAAATGTTTATTATTATTATTATTATTATTATTATTATTATTATTATTATTAATTTTTTTTTTTTTTTTTTTTTAATTATTGCTTAAGCATGGACGTATTTTTAATGGTATCTTCATGGTAAGGAATGCAAATCTGCTTCAGCTTTTCTCAATCTTTTGGTCAGCTTCTTCCTATGAAATCATGTTTGCATACAATATTTTACTGCAGCAACTAAGATTTAATTACAGAACCAAAGGATCCAAAATGAGTTAAAATTAAGTCAAATTTAAAAGCAATTCATGAATAATTCTATACCAGACATCATTTGTTATTATTCTTAGGCCCACAGTTTACAGGGGTGGATCCAGAGATGTTCAAAAAGGGGGGGCCCCCTTAAATTTGGGCCTATCGAGACAACACTGTCTTAGGGGTCCGGGGGAATGCGTTTTTTTTCCCTTTTAAAAAAAATTTTTTTACCTCCCAAAAGGGGGGCCGGGACCGATCATCAACCCTCTATTTAAACATTCCGGGTCGAGAACCGGGTCGAAAATTGCCTAGGTTAGGTCCAGGCCAGCCCAATTAATTAGCCACATTATTCCTATTTGAATCCCGCTTCGCTCAAAACAATAACAAACTATTTATTCTTTCAGTCCTCGAGATCACGCTAGTTAAGCAAACTCACTTCACGGCGCCTGGTTGCCAGTAGGCTAGAGCAGTTATAGAAAGCATGATCTGCTATGTAGTGTTATGTTTTAGAATAAAAACTTGTGAAATTAATAGATAGATAGATAGAAATCTTTCTTTATTCTGGATACTCAGTCAGTATTAGTACACTGTTCTTCCCTGAGGTCCAGGGTATGATCTTAAACTACTTTAAATTAAAAACAGAATTGATAAAGAAATATATAAGTTACATAAATATAAGAAGCAGAAAAAAGATTGGTAAATTAAATTAGATTTTTAAAGGATTGTAGGGAAATAGAATGAATATTACTGCGGATATCTGATAATAAATTGTTCCATAAATTAACGGATCGGTATTTAAATGTTCTTTTTCCAAAATCATTCTGCCATTTTGGTGAGATCAAAGTGTTTTTTGATTTGCTTCTTGTATTTATGTTATGATATTCATCGATTAATTCGTAAAAATGTGTTAAATTAATGTGTGCTTTAAAGACACAGATTTACTTGAAGTTGTAATACTTTTGTTGAATGTAATTTAACTGTAGCAGGCGTCTGTCTATAACGTAAGCCTCCCAGCAACCAGACGTCGTACAGAGTGTTTCAACAGGTTATGTGTGTTTTGTGACAATGTTTTGTGTCGATGACAGTTTTTCAAACACTGTTTATGAATGAACGTACAATAATACGAAAATAATAATAATCATTGCTTGAATGCTCTTGAATAGATTGTATTTTTTGTTTTTCTGTTCAGCGCATAGAGACCATATATTATGCGCTATATAAGTCTCCAACCATTACCATTACCATTACCAATTTTGTAGGAAAAGTAGGAATCCTAGTACAGCACTGTAGTGAGTATAATTTTAAAAATTGGTCAGCAAACCTAGCTAGACTAATAAAATTGGGTTAGCCTATTGGTCTAACTTATTTACGATTTTCCCCCCTGGTAGTGATCTGGAATTTTTAAGAGTAGGTATGACCGATGCATGGGCCGCATCAGATCCAAAATTTTGGGTTGAAATCGCGTCTAAAATATGCGGCCTATACAGGAATGTACGGGTACCTATAAAAATAGGCCTGCTTAGTAATTTTGCGGATTGATATTGGAACAAGATTTTGTTAATTCATGGACCAATATATATTGCTGTTTATTCCACCACGGGCGGTCCGCTTAATAGCGTGTCCTGCTGAGTTAATCCCCAATGCCTTTGAACAAATGATTAGCTGATCACGTGCAACCCAAATTTTTGCCCCAAAAATCGGGTTGCCTTTCTGGGGATATGTACACATAATGGTTATATTTATAATAATACAAATTATTATCTTTTTTGGTACATTTATAATAGAATTATTAGGTTTTAACAATAATTTAAATCAAAAGTTTAATCAGATGCCATTAGTACATATTTTGTACTAGTTAGGTATCAATCAATTGATCATTATCAAACAGTAATTTTAATTTGTATATAGAAAATAATTGTTTAAACAGAGTTGGTTATTGCAAACACCTCGGTGTTTATATCGATGAAAATTTATCATGGAATAAGCAAACTGATAATGTAAAAACTAAATTTCTGCCAGGTTTGTACTATTTGAAAAAGACTTCTAAATTTCTATCAAATGATCAACAATCTCTTATGTACAAAACCATTATTGCTCCTCATTTTGAATACTGTAACCTAGTCTGGGGTAGATCTACTCAAATTCAAAAAAACAAATTACAAGTCTTACAATATAGAGCGGCAAAAATAATTCTGAAAAAAAGAAAAGATGATTCAAGTACACAAGCTTTGCAGACCTTAAATTGGGAAAATTTAGAAAACAAATTGTATAAAAATGAAGCAATAACCATGTATAAGATTTTTCATAACATGGCTCCCTCTTATTTGACCAAACGTTTTACATTTAAGGAACAAAATTATTTAACCAGATTAAATGATGTCTTAAAAGTTGATTGTCCTCACACGGAATACAAAAAGAAAAGTTTATCTTACCGTGGTGCTATTCTCTGGAACGCACTGGATGAACATGTTAGAAATTCTTCAAGTGTTAAAATATTTAAAACACTTTTGTAAAATTTTTGGGCTTTGCTTCATTTTTTGTATCTGGTATTTGTATATAATTTTATCTTTTTTTTGTGATTATGTGTTTTATTTTATACTGTTATTTTGCAACTTCAATGACAACACGGCCTTGTAGAATAACACCCTCTGGGTGAAACAAGCTTTCCGTGTAAAAATAAAGTTTTAATAATAATAATAATAATTATTATTATTAACACTTTGACTGCCAGGATATTTTAGTGATAGCAATGCTCTCTGTCAGACATTTTAGCCAATTTGAGCAATTTCCAGTTGACATTGAGAACACATGTATATACAAATATGGAATGTTCTTCACACCAAATAAAGATTAATTCATGAGCTTTAAAATGATATCATACCTGTACATTTTATTCATACAATAAACTATTGCCACACAAATTTGAATGGAAAACTTAACTTTTTACAATTTCACACTTTTCAGGCAATAAAGCTAAGAAAACAGCATTTTAGTTTCGCTAAACTCCTAAACACTAAAAACCAACAACTAAACGCAATAATCCGACTCTTTTTTTCTTTAGTATATTAGTTATTTATACGTACATGAATCCATCATAATGAAAATCCCACACATAGATGAGGTCCACTGAGCCCTGAGTTAGGGTTGATTCGAAGATAGTGGCTAGGCCTACTAGTACAGACGTGTCACTCATGCTACATATTAGGTCTAGGGGCCTAGGCTAGGCCTGCTGACTTCTCTACTGCCGTCTGTACTTTTATATATTTCTGTAAATCTGTACTCAATATATTACATAAAATATTGTATCCGCAAATATTTTTGCAAATATTTGATCTGTTGAAAACTTCTGACGACTGCGATCCATGCTCTTCGCATTACTCTCATTATTCGCGGAAGTTCAAGCACCTCAAGCAAACACGCTAAGCATGTCTGTGGGGAGGAGGTTTCAAATTGAGAAAAATGTACGGCCCAACACAAATTTATTACTGAAGTTTCTACCACAGGTCCACAACTTCCATATCTATTGAATTGTACAGTAATTCAAAAGACGGAGATTTCCATCTTTGGCAGCCAAACGTTGTGAAAAGATGAAGATCCCCGTCTTTGGCAGTCAGTGGTAAAGATAAAAATAAAAAAATAACCCATAAATTGCATCGTCATTCTCATTCACCTTATTCCACAACACACAAGGGGCTGAAATGTACCATAGTATCAGGGTAGCCCCCCCCCCACCCATCCGAAAGATGCATATGTGGCAAAGACAAGCCAAATCAGTCACTCGTCGGAAAAATTAATTTTTAGTTATTAATACAGGGTTTAATAGTAAAATGAGAGCTATAAAATGGTAAAAGAATCATTTAAATCCAACACTTCGTTATGAAGTTACACGAGTTTAAACATACAGCAGTTTAAGAACAATATTTGAGAAATCAGCCAGTTTACGATTTCAGGCATTTCTTAGGCAGAAACCATTACCAAATCGTTAAAAAATGTTGTTTTAACATTGAAAATGAGGAAAATAACAGCATAGCATGATGTATAGATATATAAAGGTTAGTTTAGTGCAATAAAATAGATTTCCAAAATTTTGACATTCCAGCATGTTTTGGCCATTATCTCCAAAACAGGATTTGCGACGAGTGACGAGACGAGTTTTAAGTCCTGAGAAGACTTAGTTTTATCAAGCAAACCTTGTAGCAGTTTTTCTTTTATGCCACTCTACAACATGACTTGCCACTCATTATTTTTATTATTTTTATTAATTATTGATTTGTTAGATTAATGAAGATCAGGTTTAATTCTGTATTTATTTTTTTTCAAATTCGTATGTGCAGATCAACAGATAGGCCTAATTCTTTTCATCCTTTTCTTCATCCACTGTTGTCATCTGTTGCTTGTCATGCATTTGCTTCTGTTTTCATTGGAACTGAATAATCCATACCAGCCTCTGAGCTGCTTTGTTTCCCAACGAGTCTTTAGTCACAGAAGGTTTCTTTACTGTCATTAGTCACACAGGTTCACTGTGGGTAGAGAATGTCCTTTACACTTCCTTCCTATGAGTGGATGTACTCATTATCTTTGAATAAAGCATAGGAATGTGTATTGGATGTGTAGGAATGTTGAATTGAATTCAAACCTCCAATTACAACTGCCTTTCTGTTTTTACGGTCTGTTTTTCTAGAAACAATTGGTTTTAATTTCTTACTTTGAGATTTTAGGTCATCTGCTGAGATAAATGGTAGTTTTGGCAGAAATTTCATAACATCATTTGCAGTTTGCTTATATATATTCCTTTGATCTTGGACACTTTCTTGACCAGCATTTTGATCCTCTGATACCTGTACAAACGGAATTGGTTTGTCTCTATAATGATCCTTTTGCATTTGCTCTTGGCTGTTTTCTGCTAGACATTCTGTCCTTTTGATTTTTTTCACTTTGTTTTTTTTTGGAAAGTGAAGACTTTCGTGTTTCTTCTTTGCATCTTCTTTTTCTTTCCTTGAAATGAAATAATCTTTATCATGTACTGAAATGGGAGCTGTCTTTTTCTTTCTGTTTGCATCCTTGTGTATTAGAATTATGAACTCACTTTCTTCTGAAAGTAAAGCTTTGTCCATTTTCATCATTCCTGTTTCATTCTGAATAGGATCTGGATACTCATATTCATCATCTTCTTCATCCTCTGTTATCTGTTTCTTGTCATTTGCATTTGCTGCTTGTGTCACCGGAACTAAATAACCCTCATTATCTTCTGAAGCTGCCGGTTTTATCACATTTGCTTCTTCATTCATTGTAACTAAATAATTCATTTCTTTCAAATGCACCTGTTTCTTCATACTTTCTTCTTGTTTCATTGGAATTTCTTGCTCAATAGGATCTGGATACTCATATTTATCATCTTCTTCATCATCGTCTGTTATCTGTTTCTTGTCATTTGCATTTGCTGCTTGTTTCACCGGAACTAAATAACCCTCATTATCTTGTGAAGCTGTCAGTTTTTTCACATTTGCTTCTTCATTCATTGCAACTAAATAATTCATTTCTTTCAAATTCACCTGTTTCTAAATAACCCTCATTATCTTCTGAAGCTGCCGGTTTTATCACATTTGCTTCTTCATTCATTGTAACTAAATAATTCATTTCTTTCAAATGCACCTGTTTCTTCATACTTTCTTCTTGTTTCATTGGAATTTCTTGCTCAATAGGATCTGGATACTCATATTTATCATCTTCTTCATCATCATCTGTTATCTGTTTCTTGTCATTTGCATTTGCTGCTTGTTTCACCGGAACTAAATAACCCTCATTATCTTCTGAAGTTGTCGGTTTTATCACATTTGCTTCTTCATTCATTGCAACTAAATAATCCATTTCTTTCAAATTCACCTGTTTAACCATATTTTCTTCTTGTTTCATTGGAATTTCTTGCTCAATAGGATCTGGATACTCATATTTATCATCTTCTTCATCATCATCTGTTATCTGTTTCTTGTCATTTGCATTTGCTGCTTGTTTCACCGGAACTAAATAACCCTCATTATCTTCTAAAGTTTCCAGTTTTATCACATTTGCTTCTTCATTCATCGGAACTAAATAATCCATTTCTTTCAAATTCACCTGTTTCTCCATATTTTTTCCTTGTTTCATTGGAATTAAAAACTCTCTATCATCTTCTAAATGCGAAGCCTTAACCCTTCTCTTTATTCTTGTTTCATGCTTGATAGGAACTAGATAATCATCCTTTTGATCATGCACTGTAGTCACATGTTTCTTGTCATTCCCATTTTCTCCATGTTTCATTGGAACTAAATACTCCTTATCATCTTCTGATTGTGAAACCTTGTCCATTGTCTTCATTCTTGTTTTAGGTGTAAGAGGAATTAGATAACCATGTTTATCCTCTTTTCCATCCACTATCATCTTTTTCTTTGCTCCTTGTTTCATTCCAGTTAAGCTGTAATTTTCCTCTGAAGTCACCAGATTCTTCATATTTGCTTGTTTCATTGGAACTGAATACTCCTTATCATCTTCTGATGGTGAAACTCTGTTCTTTCCATCTTTGCATGTATCATCTGGTTTTTGTATTGCTTCCTCTAATGATAATAGATCATAAAGAGAATTTACATTCGTCATTTCATAGCCTTCATCAAACAAAGTCAGATTGTGGTAACTCCTGGTTTTCATCTGACTTTTTCCTGGTTTTGTATGGTTTGGCTTTTTTTTCTTTTTCTGTAACTTGTCATTTATATTCTTATCTGTACAGTTTGACTTTTTTTTCTTTTTTTGTAACTTCTTGTGTTTCTCTGTCGAGCCTTTTAGTGTGGACTTGTGATGGGAACTATCATTGTTTTCATAACTGTCATCAAATTGTGGATAATCATATTCTTCCGATGAGAGACCTAACGAAGTCAAGTTCTGATAACTGCTGGTTGCCATCTGACTTTTATTTACTGCATTTTCTTCTTTTCCATCCATTGATAAAAACGGATTATTCTTATCTTCACTGCATTTATGAACTGGTTTTTGTTTTGTATTCTTTAAAGAGAACACATCATCTTGAATGTTTTCATAACCTTCATAAAATTCTGGATATTCATATTCATCTGATGAGAGACCTAACAAAGTCGAGTTCTGATAACTGTTGGTTGACATTTGACCTTTATCAGTATTAGTGTAGTGTGGATTTTTTTTCTGTTTCTGTAACTTCTTGCGCTTCTCTGTTGAGCCTGTTGATGTCGACTCATAATTTGGACTCTCGTTTGTATTCATATCAGTATTTAAGTTTGTCTTTTCCTTCTTTTTATGTAACTTCTTGTGTTTCTCTTTTGAGCCTTTTAGTGTGGACCTGTCATGGTCAGAACTGTCATTCATATTCATATCAGAGTATAGGTTTGTGTTTTCTTTATTTTTCAGTAACTTTTTGTGTTTCCCTGTTGAGCCTTTTAGTATGGAATTGTCATAGGAACTATTAATTATATTTACTGGGAGATTATTAGCAGTGCTAACTTCTGCATTTTCTACTTTTCTGTGCATTGATAAAAACTGGTGATGCTTATCCTCATTGCATTTCTGATATGTTTTTTGTTTTGCATTGTCTAATAATAAAAGATCATCTTCCATGTTTTCATAATCGTCATCAAATTGTGGATAATCATATTCTTCCGATGAGAGACCTAACGAAGTCAAGTTCTGATAACTGCTGGTTGCCATCTGACTTTTATCCATATTAGTGTAGTGTGGATTTTTTTCCTCTTTCTGTAACTTCTTGCAGTTCTCTGATGAGCCTTTTAGTGTGGACAGGTCATGAAGGAGACTGTCATTTATATTCGTATCAGTATAAATGTTTGCCTCTTCTTTCTTTTTCTGTAAATTCTTGTGCTTCTCTTTTGAGCCTTTTAGTGTGGCATTTTCTTGAAGACTAATAGCAGTGCTGATTTCTGCAAGCATGTCAATATAATTTGGTTGAGCATTGATTATGAAGTCTAGAAACAGATGAAAAGTAATTGTAATATATATGAGTATTTGTTTAATTAATATGTGTTTCTGTACTTTTTTGAAAATGTAATACTTAAGACCTAATAATTTACGCTAAGCAACAAGTTTGTTGGGATTATTACTATCCCAGACCAGAAGTCTAACATATTATTCCATATCCAAAATGTAATTAACAGATCTCAATGTTCTAAAAGTTCAAGATTGAATGAAATGGAGTTTTTACTTTAAAAATCTGTTCTGAAAAAAAATATATATATAACCTGTGTTGCCTTGGTAACTGTCCAGTTGGTGCTGATGAGTACTGATGACCAAGTCAGTTACACAACTTTCAAATTTGAAGAAATCTTCAATGGTTTCATCTCGAAGGTCAAGAGCAATGTAGAATTGCATTTCACAGCAGTCAACTGGGATGCTCTCCATGCAGCTGCCAACTTCACCTGGACCATAGAGGGAGCACTTCATTTTGTTTGTTTTACCAAGTATACAATATAAATATTAAGCTAAGCAACAATGTATGTTTTGATTACTAGGCTAGACTATATGTAAGATGTAATTAGTGTATGATAAATCCATCAAACAATTAATATACATTTTTTAAATTTATTTTATATATAATAATCTAGTAAATTGATCAGTAAAACAGTGTAAGTATAGAACAAATACAGAATATCACCAAAAAAGGTGTTTCCTCACCATTTAATGAACAGAGTTCACTGTTGGAGGCACCACCACGCCACAACCCTTGTTTATTAGCTGAACAAGCTTTTGATGAATAACAACAACAAAATTTAATAATAGAAAATAAAAATGTACTCTTTGTATAGACCTTTAAATTGGATGGGCTTTTTTTCTTTTACAGTAATATTTTATTGGAATTTAAAATTTTTTTATTATAAATAAAAGACGACAGAAACAACAAACATGACTGGTAACCTTTTCATACTGCATTTCCTGTTGATTTATTTGCACATTATCATTGGGCCATTGTTAAAGAATTTTTATTAGGATGAAATAATATCAATCGTAACAATATTTAACTGGCATTGGATTGGCAATAAAGGTCGATAGACCATAAACATAAAACATGTATAATACACAGTTTGGTCCCTATATGTACATACTTACTTTTTGACAAACTTACTCCTATTAAATACTTCATCCAACCTCTTCGTTTGACATTCAGAATGATTTCATCTTCCTCCGTCAAGCACATCAATTGGGAGAAGTCATGCTTGGAACGGCGCAGGTCGATCTTGATATATTGTGGTAGTTTCATGTCTTCCTTGAGGATCACCTTGTTATCTGCAAAATAAATATTAAAACAATAGAAGACTACAGTTAAAGAATAGAAGAATTAAATAGTAAAAACGTAGTAACCTACATTATGATAATTGCCAAATTTTTAAAAGCAGAAGTAACCATTTCAATGCTCTTGCCATATATATGTGCTTATTTGCATGTGTTCTTGTCTTAGCTGTTTGTAAGCAAAAATAAAAATAAGATTTTGTTTTTGGCCAATCAGCGCATCTGTCAATGCAAAATATGGAAATTGCAGGGGTGAAAAAGTTTTGATTTATATTTTGCCAACCGCTGCATTGAAATTTCCAAAAATAAGATATGTATATTTCTTACTAATTATATAAATTTGAAGCATTTAACCACCACCTATACTATATAAATTCACCAATAACATTTTTTTTTTCTCTTCCGTCTGGATGTTTTTGGCAAAGTCGAATGGCCGAGCGGTAAGTAGGGCGCCCCAAGCTATAGCCATAATATCGGCGCTGGTTCGAACAGCACGCTCGCCTATGGTACTGGTGGTAGAACAAGTCTTCTCGGATAAGGACTATAAACCATAGGTCCAGTGTGTACAATGGCTCGTGTGTACTATAAATAACCCAGTACATCCATCGAGACGAGTAGGGGATACCCCGGTGTACTGGAACAGACAACCCCTGTGGTAGACGATGAGAGTTGCTGGTACCGGGTTACCGGTTAGCACAGACAGGAAGAGACCCTTAGGGGCGAAGAAAGTCATTGATCGAGTTCCTAGTCCACACATCAAGCGCCTTGAGCATCTTACATTAGATGGATATGTGCGCTATGTAAAACTACACTATTATTATTATTATTAAAACTGCTAAATGAAAAACCATTCTTTTTCCCGCCCTCTGACACTCTTTAAAAAATTAAGTTCGCGAAACTATGTATAAAAAAAGTCTCGCCTTATATACGTGGTTATAAACTAGAAAAGTGAATTTTTTTGTATTTCATGGGTACTAATACAATTAAATTCGAAAATCGAACCTCTTGAGCCAGGTTCCAAAAAGGTGACTGGACTGTTGATTGGAATACTGATTTCATTCTGTTTGACATCCCATGCAAGAAATCGAAATTGTTCTTTAATACCATGCAAGTACAAAACCTAGAAAAAGAAAAACATTAATTTTTGTGTATTTATTTTTGTATATATATATATA
>NW_022694754.1:603823-677142 GCF_011630105.1 Anneissia japonica | reverse complement strand
GTATCTCCCATACATTTAGAAATTCTAAATAATTGAATGTGAACTGTGAATGTGTGTTTGTTGTAGGCCAGATCTATCCGGGATCTGGTAAAAGTGGTCAGTAAAAGGAATCTATTTTGGGGTTTGTATCATCATGAATGTAAAAGGAAGGAACATTTTTTTTTGTTGGCCTCTAATAATAGTTTTCAGACCTTTTTAATACAAAAGATTTTTGTTTGTCTGCCCATTATTGCAGTTTTGTACTTAGTTGTTAGAACTTTCCGCTTTTTAAAGGAAGTGTTACTTACTGTCGGTAGTTACAAAGCATCAGTAGAGATTTTTATCTCCTTCGCAGTTTTCACAACAACTTGTGATGATCGTTTGCATGACTGTGACGTATCTCCCATACATTTAGAAATTCTAAATAATTGAATGTGAACTGTGAATGTGTGTTTGTTGTAGGCCAGATCTATCCGAGATCTGGTAAAAGTGGTCAGTAAAAGGAAACTATTTTGGGGTTTGTATCATCATAAATATAAAAGGAAGGAACATTTTTTTTTGTTGGCTTTGTATCATCATAAATATAAAACGAAGGAACATTTTTTTTTGTTGGCCTCTAATAATAGTTTTCAGACCTTTTTAATACAAAAGATTTTTGTTTGTCTGCCCATTATTGCAGTTTTGTACTTGTTAGAACTTTCCGCTTTTTAAAGGAAGTGTTACTTACTGTCGGTAGTTACAAAGCATCAGTAGAGATTTTTATCTCCTTCGCAGTTTTCACACCAACTTGTGATGATCGTTTGCATGACTGTGACGTATCTCCCATACATTTAGAAATTCTAAATAATTGAATGTGAACTGTGAATGTGTGTTTGTTGTAGGCCAGATCTATCCGAGATCTGGTAAAAGTGGTCAGTAAAAGGAAACTATTTTGGGGTTTGTATCATCATAAATATAAAAGGAAGGAACATTTTTTGTTGTTGGCCAGGTCTATGTAGGCACTGATAAAAGTGGCCAATAAAAAGCTATTTTGGGGTCGTTACATCATTATAGGAAAAACAAAAATCTTATATTTTAGACCAGGTCTATCCAGGATGCTGGCTTGAGTGCACTTTAAAGAATCCTGTGCATCCTTCGAGAAGAGGAGGGGGTTATCCCGGTGTACTGGTCCATTTCAGCCCCCTTTCAGGCCACAGAAGGAGTGTTTAAGTTGTGGCCCACGTCAGGTATCCTACCTGCGAATCCTTCTACCACACTACGTAAGCAAGATCATACACACTAGCTACATAGTGACTCAGGAAGAAGAAGAGTAAATTTCAATTGAACCTCTATAAACTAAACATAGTAGAAAAATATTTATACATACTTGGTCATTATTGAAATCCTGGTAGAACTCATTACCATGTTCTCTACTACTGGCCTTCACTACTATTGGAAAAGATGCTCGCTTGGCCAATTCATTTGGTGTGTAACTCCTGTGAGACCAGGTAACTGTAGTGAGCTCATGGAGTATGTTCTCCATAGCAGTACAGATGATTATGTGCAATGTCACAGCAATTTGTAGATTTTCTTCAGGTTACATGTTTATATATAGGAGATTAAAGATTCTGAGAACTTTACTCTAATAATAGTTCAGGCCTCTAATAATAGTTTTGAGACCTTTTTAATACAAAGGATTTTTGTTTGTCTGCCCATTATTGCAGTTTTGTACTTAGTTGTTAGAACTTTCTGCTTTTTAAAGGAAGTGTCACTTATTGTCGGTAGTCACAAAGCATCAGTAGAGATTTTTATCCTTCGCAGTTTTCACACCAACTTGTGATGATCGTTTGCATGACTGTGATGTATCTCCCATACATTTAGAAATTCTAAATAATTGAATGTGAACTGTGAATGTGTGTTTGTTGTAGGCCAGATCTATCCGGGATCTGGTAAAAGTGGTCAGTAAAAGGAAACTATTTTGGGGTTTGTATCATCATAAATATAAACGGAAGGAACATTTTTTGTTGTTGGCCAGGCCTATGTAAGCACTGATAAAAGTGGCCAATAAAAAGCTATTTTGGGGTTGTTACATCATTATAGGAAAAACAAAAATCTTATTTTTTAGACCAGGTTTATCCAGGATGCTGGCTTGTATGCACTTTAAAGAATCCTGTGCATCCTTCGAGAAGAGGAGGGGGTTATCCCAGTGTACTGGTCCATTTCAGCCTCCTTTCAGGCAACAGAAGGAGTGTTTAAGTTGTGGCCCATGTCAGGTATCCTACCTGCGAATCCTTCTACCACACTACGTAAGCAAGATAGTACACACTAGCTACATAGTGACTCGAGAAGAAGAGTAAATTTTAATTGAACCTCTATAAACTAAACATAGTAGAAAAATATTTATACATACTTGGTCATTATTGAAATCCTGGTAGAACTCATTACCATGTACTCTACTACTGGTCTTCACTACTATTGGAAAAGATGCTCGCTTGGCCAATTCATTTGGTGTGTAAATCCTGTGAGACCAGGTAACTGTAGTGAGCTCATGGAGTATGTTCTCCATAGCAGTACAGATGATTATGTGCAATGTCACAGCAATTTGTAGATTTTCTTCAGGTTACATGTTTATATATATAGGATAAGAGATATATATATAGGAGATTAAAGATTCTGAGAACTTTACTCTAATAATAGTTCAGGCCTCTAATAATAGTTTTGAGACCTTTTTAATACAAAGGATTTTTGTTTGTCCGCCCATTATTGCAGCTTTATACTTTGTTATTATAACTTTCTGCTTTTTAAAGGAAGTGTCACTTATTGTCGTTAGTTACAAAGCATCAGTAGAGATTTTTATATATCCTTCGCAGTTTTCACGCCAACTTGTGATGATTGTTTGCATGACTGTGACGTATCTCCCATATATTTAGAAATTCTAAATAATTGAATGTGAACTGTGAATGTGTGTTTGTTGTAGGCCAGATCTATCCGGGATCTGGTAAAAGTGGTCAGTAAAAGGAAACTATTTTGGGGTTTGTATCATCATAAATATAAAAGGAACATTTTGTTGTTGTTGGCCAGGCCTATCTAGGCACTGATAAAAGTGGCCAATAAAAAGCTATTTTGGGGATTGTTACATCATTATTATAGGAAAAACAAAAATCTTATTTTTTAGACCAGGCCTATCCAGGATGCGGGAAAAGAAAAGGAAAATATTTTGGGTTTGTTACATCATCATTAGAGAAAAGAAAGAAAATTTTTTTTACCTAGAGCCTCTGACAAAAAGATTTTGCTCCCACAAATGTAGGCCTGAGTAGGAAGGTGGTTTGACTTAGCGGTTTCCATTCTGGTTATTGAACTTGTTGTCGGGAGGAAAAAACCACACGCTGACCAATCTCAGTAGGCATGCATAGATACCCCAAGTTACATTGTTGACATGCTGTGAGGTGGCTCAAGCTACAGTACCTTTCAGCCTTAGGTGCATTTATAAATATAGTGATTAATTAAACCCATACTGAGAAGTGGCTTTCAGGCTTCGTTTGGTATGATGAATGAATAAAAAAAAAAAGGTGAATGTATTTACAGTACATCTCAGATTCTGGGAAAAATTGGTGAGCAATTATGACATGACATCAATCAACAACATTCTTCAGATTGTGTATACCTTTTTATCTTTAATCAAACAATTCTAATAATACTATACTGGTATCATATATTGTATTTATGTAATCTTATCCAGAAATGTAATATCAATATACTCATTATTTTCATGAAAGTTTTTTTTAAATATGTGTACAAATTAAGAATTTATTTTATTTAATAAGAATTATTTATTATATACTTACTGTTTTTCAAATTCTCATGTTCAGGTTATTAGGCCAGACTGGTGACTTTCAAGAGTCTAAACTAAAAATACTTTTTGGCTTTAAATATAAGAAAAATGTCTAGGAATAGATTAGGTGTCTGGAACTAGGCCTATTGTTAATAATTCTAGTTAAAAATGTATGAAGGAATAGATGAATAATGAATATCACTGCCAATTTTTTTTTTTTTTTTTTGTACGTTTTTAGTAACTTGATTCCTAACACATTATTTCTTCTTGGGTTTAGGCGGTAATAATGGTTTCTTAATTTTACTGCTTTTTATATCTTGAGTTCCAGGAGAAGTGATTGTCTTGCCTGTACAGTCACTATTTTTTTTAGGTTTTTGTGGTACCATTGGTCTTGCAGCGTTTTCAACATCTTTTTTATATTTGTTCTTTGTTAGAGATTCCTGATTATGTGTGAAGACATTGTCTTTTACAGTTTCTTCACTGTGATGTGAAACATTGTCCTTTATAGCTTTGTTGTCAGTGGAGATCTCATGTTGAATTGACTCCATGCTTTCATTTTCCACTGCCTTTCTACTCTTATTGACTGTGTCTGTTTTTGCAGGGAAATGCATAGTTGGTTTTAATTTTCTACTCTGAGAAATTATGTCATCGGCTGAAATGCATGATCGCATTTTTTTATGACTTTCTGGCAGAATGTTCATAAAATCACATCCAGTTTCCCTATATAACATTCTCTGATCTTGAACTTTGTCTAGATAAGTATCTTGACCCTGAGATAGTGCATGTACAAATGGAATTTGTTTGTTTTTACCAAGATGTTGCTCTGTTTGATGTTGACTGGTTTCTAATAAATGTCCTTTCTTCTTTTTTTTAACTGCTTTCATTTTCTTTTTGTTTTGTTTCTTGTTCTTTGCATTATCTTCATGTTTCATTGAAATTAAATTATCTTTACTATCTATTGAACTGGTATGTGTCTGTTTCTGCATGCTTGTTTCCTGGTTTCTTTGAATGAAATGCTCCTTATCATCTTCTAAAAGCGAAGTTTCAGCTGTTTTCGTCATCACCCCGATTTCTTCCTCAATAAATAAATAATCACATTCTTCCTCATCCTCATCTACTGTAGTCATTTTGTCTTTTTCATTTACTCCTTCCGAAACCTTGAAATGCTCCTTATCATCTTCTGAAAGCGCAGTTTCAGCTGTTTTTGTCATCACTCCGATTTCTTCCTCAATAAGTATATAACCATGTTCATCCTCATCCTCATCAACTGTAGTCATTTTGTCTTTTTCATTTACTCCTTCCGAAACCTTGAAATGCTCCTTATCATCTTCTGAAAGCGCAGTTTCAGCTGTTTTTGTCATCACTCCGATTTCTTCCTCAATAAGTATATAACCATATTCATCCTCATCCTCATCAACTGTAGTCATTTTGCCTTTTTCATTTACTCTTTCCGAAAGTAATGTTTTATCTGTTTTTGTCATTCTCGTTTCTTGTCCAGTGGGAACTAGATAACCATCTTCATCTTCTTCACCAACTGTAGTCATCTGTTTCTTATCTTTTGTATTTGTTCCTTGTTTTATTTGAAAAGAATTCTCTTTATCATCTGGTGAATACGAAGTTTCATTTGTTTTCATCATTCTCATTTCTTGTTCAGTAGGAACTAGATAACCATCTTCATCCTCTTCTACATCCACTGTATTTATCTGTTTGTTGTCCTTCATATTTTTTCCTTGTTTCATTGGAACTAAATACTCTGTATCTTCTACTGATGGAACTCTGTCTAACTCTGTCGTTATTGTCCCAGGCTCAAAAGGAATGGAATAACCACCATTATCTGTTGCATCCATTGACAATAATTTAGGTGTATTATTGTTCTTTTTCCTATGTACATGTGCATTTTCATATGTTGGTTTTATGACCTCCTTCGATGATAGCGGCTCATAAATTGTTTGGTCATTGTTTTGTAATTGAAGGATTTCATTGATCTCTTCATAGCCATCATCAACATCTGGATAGTCATATTCATCTGGATAGTCATATTCATCCGATGAGGAACTTACTGAAGTCAGATCCTGATATTTTCTGGCCATAGTTTCCACCTCTCTTAAATTGATTTGAGTGTAGCTTTGTTTTCTTTTCTTTTTCTTTAACTTGTTTTTTAAGTGTCTCCCTCTCGGCTTTTCATGACTAGGTTTGTCATTTATATCATTTAATTGAAGATTAGTATCCATACTAATTTCTGCAAGCACTTCAATAAAATTTGGTTGAGCATTGACTATGAAATCTAAAAGAGATGAAAATCAATTGGGCTAAATGGGAGGTATCACCACAAAATGAGTTGCATAGTTAGAAAATCACAAACAAATTAATAGATCACATTATTAAAGTTTAAATTGGTCTTTGAATGACTTTTCTAAGAGATGTGAGCATTTGAAATTTTGATATATGCAAACATGGTTTTAAAAGTCAAACTAACCTGTATATAAATAATACAAATGTGGCAAAGACAAGCCAAACCAGTCACTCGTCGCAAAAGTCGATTTTGTGTTAATAATACAGTGTTAGAGAGTAAAATAATAGCTATAAAATGGTAAAAAATCATTCAAATCAGACATTTCATTATGAAGTTACAAGCGTTTAACCACACAGCTGTTTAAAGAACAATATATGAGAAATCAGCCGTTAAAGTTTATGATTTAAGGCATTTCCCATGCAGAAACTATCTTTAAATCTTTAAATTGTGTTGTTTTAACATTGAAAATGGAGAAAATAACAGCATAGGATGGTGTGTAGATATATAAAGGTTAGTTTAGTGCAATAAAATAGATTTTTTAAAATTTGACATTTTAGCATGTCTTGGCCATTTTCTCTGAAACACGATTTGCGACGAGTGACTGGTTTGGCTTGTCTTTGCCACAAATAATAAGACTGGAAGTACAGAAGAACACTTCGTAGTAAGAATAGAATATTGTTTCAAAAAAGTAATTAAATATAATTATATACAAATATATTATATATAAATGTTGTTATATACTGAGCAGCCGTCTCATGGCAAAACTACGTAACTGCTAATTTTTGTTATGTTATGTTGTTTTGCCTTGGAACGGCCGTAGGAATGAACAATGAATACCTGCACTGCCTTGGCAGTGATCCAGTTCATGCTGATGAATGTCGTTGACTAAAACAGTCAAATCGCTCTCAAAGTTAATATAGTCATCTATGGATTTATTTCTAAGGTCAAGACCAACACATAATTGTATTTCACAGCAGTCAATGGGAACAGTCTCCGTGCTATTGCTAACTCCATCTGGACAGTAAAGGAAGTACATGTATTCATTTTACCATTGATACTTTAGTGAGATTGTGTATCCAATTCATAATAAGCCTAATTAGTTATGCATAAGTTATTTCCTCTCTGTTTGTTCTTATGTTACACTTCACAAACTTGATGAAGCTTTCAGTTCATTTCATTTATTTCGTCCAGTTGACTGGCATTGACTGCCAGCAAAAGCTTGTGTCCAATAAAATTACATCTTTAAAGTTATCATTAAATAATGTAATATATTTCAAGCCCTATTCAAAGTATTTATAGAATAAAAACAGTCTTATTTACTATAATTCAGTATTTAATTGCTTTGGAATCAACCAAGCGTAGCAACGCCCTGCGGGGCCCCCCCCCCACAATGATGCGCCACGGCGTAATAATGCAGAATACTGGGCACTGCATGACCCGGAAGATCTTTGATCTAGGAGTAATAGAAGCATCCTTTTTCTTCATACAAAAAGCAAAAACTATAAATAGAAACATAAGAAAAAAATAACAATTAATACTAATAATGGCAATTATTAATAAACAACCCGAAAGCCTATGGTTGATAAACTCTTGGCCATATAACAAAATAATACACAAATTTGTAATTTGTAAGAAATGTACTACAATTACCTTTTGACAAACACACTCCTGCTAAGTACTTCATCCAACCTCTTTGTTTGACATTCAGAATGATTTCATCTTCCTCCGTCAGGCATATCAGCTGAGAGAGATCGTGTTCTGAATGTGTCAAAGAGATTTTGATATATTGTGGAAGTATCATATCTTCGTGAAAGACCACCTTGACATCTGCAAAATATATGAAAAATGCAAATTAACAAACTATAAGTAGAGATCAGAACACGCTTAATGGTAGCTTCCACCAGTTTAATTTGTGCTCTATACACCATTTTCGCCAAATTTGAAATTAAAATTTCCGATAACCTGGCAACCACTACTGGAGGACTTCCAGAAGCCTAGAATTTCACTCTACGTAGTTACCATCATGAAATTATTAAACGGTAAAACTAAATTATTAATGAGCACGAAAATTTTAAAACTAAAAAAGAACGAAATGTTTATATTAAAAACAAGCCTAAGTCTTAAAAAAGCTGTTGTAATGTTTACATTATACAGTAATTAGATGATCATATGTGTTATCTACTGTTGCTATATCAAATTTCTAGCGGTGTGATCCGCTGCGCGGTGCTCTATTTGTAACTATCCAGCTGCTCAGACTAGGCCGCTGAAAGTCCCGCATTGAGTTGTGAGATGTTGGCGGTGCTGTTTCAAAATAATCCCAAAAAATGGTCTATACACCCACTATTTCATGTATCGACACCCTCTTAAAAACTGATGAAATATTCAGTCAAAATAGACTGGCAATGCATTCTTTGTTTTAAAATTAGATTACAACCATTTAAAGAAATTTGACCACGTGGAGCAGGGGTTTTTTAAGGCTTAAAGCTTTTTCAAGTTATTCTTTATTTTTAATACACCCACTGCTGCCTTGAAATCTCCAAAAATATATGTATATTTCTTCCTAATTATATAAATTCAAAGCATTTAACCATTCCATTACTACATTGTTTATGTTTACCAATAAAAAATTGTTTTCTCCTCCATCTGGATGTTTTCAGCAACTATTTGCTAATAAGAAAACAAAATTTAATTTTTTTTTCTACCATATTCTGACAATCTTTAAACTTTAAATTGTGAGGTCATTCATTCATTCAAAATTTAATTTAATCTCAAAATGGCAAAATTTATAGCATGAAATAGATATACAACATATAAACACACAGTAAAAAATTTACAAAGGACTCGTTCAATCAGGTAACAGTTTAAACTACAAAATTTACAGCCTGAAATAAATATACAACATATAAACACACAGTAAAAATATTACAAAGGACTTGTTCAATCAGCTAACAGTTAAAATTACAAATAGATCGTTTTCAACAAGTTTTAAAAGGTAAAACAACGAAAATTAGGACATTTTAAAAAAATTGCCAAAGAAACATGAATGTGAATTTTTTTTAAAGAATTAGTTAAAACGTGGAAAAAACTTTTAATACTCTATTTGAATCTTTGGTTCAAGACTGATACTTGTCAGACTGCCCTTTGCCCTTGGGCAGAACACTCCACATTTGGACAAGGAGAAAAAATAGGTACTAAGGAGAATAATTTGGTAGTGCTGGATTATACACGATTATACACCATATAACATAATGGGGGTTGGGGGGAGGTGTAGAGGAGGTAGCATGTTTATGGTTAATTCTGTATCGAATTAACGGCGGGAAAAAGTGGCTAGAGCAGTTCTTTTAAATATGTATACTATATAAATCCTATTATAAAATAAAACAATTCAATATAAAAGAATGGTTCTCTTTTAATTTTCAGTAGAATCAAGTCCTAAGTAACCTAGTAGCATACAACCATAAATAGCTGTATACTACAACACTTTATAACGAAACATAAATAAATATGAAATTCGAACCTCTTGAGTCCGGTTCCAACAAGGTGACTGGGCTGTTGATAGGAATACTGATTTCATTCTGATTACTGTCCTGTGCTAAAAATCGAAATTGTTTTTTAACACTGTGCAAGTACAAGACCTATTTTAAGAAAGAAAAGTATTGTTTTATTTGTATTTTATGTTTTAATGGACATTTACCACATTTGTATTTATTTGATGCTTTGGTTCCTCAATCATGGATATTTGCATAGCAACAACAATTACCACATCAAAAGTTAACACTAATGATTTTCTTGACGGCAGGGCAACGACCCCGACAGATGATAAGTATCTGGACCTAAGAATGGTGTTTTGATAATCTCATCGGCATCCAAACTATTAATTTATATAGGCCTATCCAATTCAGGCCCACATTTTATATAAACGTTTTAAAATATTTTTTTTAATGCCCCAACGAAGCCTCCTCCTCATCATCATTATCATTAATTTCCCATAGGAATGTAGGGAAAAACTATAAATCCGGAGTGTATTCATTCATTCATCTAACTTTCTATACAATAAACAGTATAGAATTGAAATAGATTAACACCATTCTTACCTGACCAACTGGAAATTTGTAGAAACATTCAGCAGATAAACACTCTGCGACTTTAACTAATATTGGAAAGCACTTTCTAGCAGCTAACTCCTTAGGTGTATATGCACGTATTGACCATGCAAGTTCATCAAGCTTCTCCAAAATGCCTGCCATTTCTTAGGACCAAATATTGAACTGCTTTACAATACAGGACTTGTAACTATTACCTAGTTCATGTTTCATGTCTTCCTACATATCAACATTGGCCAATCATCAATCATTACTCTCCATATACTGAATTGTTTCAAGTACAGTATTGTGTAGGCATATTTCCTGATGATGATGTTCTATTTTCATACAATATGTTTAGATGAGGGGAGGAGTGTTATAGTAATATGTTTTTTAGGGTTTTTTAATTTAAAAAAAAAAAAAAGAAAAAGAAATTTGTATTATTGGTTTCTGGGACCCATAGGTAGTGCTTACAGTAGCTCTTTTGTAATTCACCAGGGTATACCCTGGGAAAGCCCTTCAGCATTTTATGTCCATAACAGCTGTCTGTATTTTTCGATGTTTCCATCATCAATATTATTCCAACGACAACAATGTGTTTTCCCAGGTCGTTCTTCATCAGGATATTTCCAGATATTATGTTTTAATTTACTTTACTGGAATCTTGTAGAAAAGAATCATTGAACATAAAAAGTTGAGTTGAGCATTAAATTTTTTTTTTTGTTATTCATACTGTAGTTGATGATGTGTTTCAACTAGTTTCAGTTATCATGTGTTGCAATTTATGAGATTAAAGTATCAATCCTGTGAATTTTAGCTGGGCACTTACTGCACAGGACAGTTGTCGGCCGACACAGTTCCATAGAGAACACAATGCTACGGCATTTGCACAACCGATCGATTTTTAATGACGATTCGTTATCAAAAGTGAACTGACAATGATGCTGATGATGTCGGCGGATTATTGTACTACCATCGTACAACGTAGTGATTTGCCTGGCTTCACATATTTAAGCGAAAACCCTTAGAGATATAATAAGAATACTAGAGCACTAACTGCAATGTATTCGATGTTCAAAATACGCAGAGCTGTGTGTGTGCACCATCCAAGATGACTGCCATAGATTCAGCCAATCAAATTTCGCCTAAGCACTATCATTTTCAATGGCCCCTCAATTTACACAGAAAGTTCAGTACAGCTAGTTACCTGTATGATTGAAACTCGAGCGTTGCGGTGTATTTTTATTTATTTTTTAAAAATTTTATTTTATTAGACTATCCACCATTGCAATTTGTTTTTTGCTAGCCATATTCAAAATACCGCTGGTCGAAAATTGCAAATTAAGTGACAAGTTAAATTTTTGAATATATTATACAAGGAAGAACATTCATGGGATTGGATTTTACTCTTTTGCTACTAAAAATTATATAATTATCAAAAAAAATCAACTGCTTTAGGCATAGGCATTTCGAAGGAGGCCTAAAATAAAAAAAAGGTTTTAATACTTGCTGAAATACATCGTTTTTTCATTTAGATCTCCATTTTTCGCTACTTTAATGCAACGTTTTTTTCTGTTGTATGAGTAGTCATATAAAGGTACTATATTCCCGACAGTTGGCTATGCAGCAGTGTACCCTTTGAATGCAAACTGAAGACAAGTGAAGATATAAAGGCAGCCGACTGTCGGGTACATAACGACTATCTAGCTTAGGCCTTCCACAAAAACATGAGGCCTGGTTTAGTAAGGTAGTTACTGCGATGCCAGGGTGGTAGATCGTTTAATCAATGATATAGTGTTATCGTCTAATACGTAAAATACATTTAAATAATGTGTGTAAAATTTAAGAATGCACCGTGTGGGTCGCTTTCTTTTTTATGCAGTAGTATACGTAGCAGAGTGACGGCAGCAAGGCTAGGCGTAGTCTAGGGCCTAGATCATGTACATTCTTGATCATCGTGATGAAAACTTCGTGTGACAGACGATTGAGCCCAACTGGTATGGAGAATCGGGCCCAAGCTATTTTCAAATAAATTGTAGTCTAGCAGGCGACTGCCAGCTCACCCACTCTAGATATCGTTCCAAACTACTGTAAAATGAAAATACTGTATACCTAGTTAGGCCCTAGGCCTACAAAATTTTTTCAAAGAAATTTGCTAAAAATATTACTGTAATTTGCCTATCAAATTACATTACCAATGTGGTCTAAAATCACTATTTTGGGCCACAAAGACTCCCCCTGAATTTTTCAACCACCACACAAATTTGAAACCATATTTTCTGATTATGTCATTTATGATGACTTAATCAGAAAATATGGTTGGTTAAGTCATGTATCATGCATAGGAACGTTGATGCCTGCAAGGCTCTGGTTTATACTGCATGTTTTTCAATGCTTGTATACAGTAACATTATTATTTCGATGGAGAGGAGAAATATACAGTATCATTTTTGAAATGTGAACAATAAATTTTTGGAATTATTATTACTATTGGTTCCTATAATGCTGTAAAGCAAAGAAACCTTTGTGGTCATGCTGTGCGTCTGTACGTCTGTGAAACTGACATCAAATTTGTTGAAAGTTGTAAACAATCATCAAACTTGAATTTCCAAACAAATAAACATTTGCATACATGCAGTGTTGGTCATGTATTTGTGCCCTATCGCTTGAAAGCAGTATTGGATAAACATTAAAGCAATACACTAAGCATCAATGGTTCAGTGGATTACATATGGAAAACTTTGTCACATCTAAGTTGCCACGCCCCCACAAACGCCGTTAAGCACAGGGACTAAGCCTAGAATATCGCACACGGTGGGCTAAATTCGGGTGCTGTTGTCAAATACAGTAACTTTTCTTATGGGTTCGCACAGAATTTGAAAGTAAATATTATCTACTTTTCAGTGCTACTAAATTCAATCACCACCTATTTGGAATACGCACTTTTGAACTGAACAATTGCATTCTGTTCCTTGTAGAATGGGAAATGGGCTTGATTTCTGTCGATTTAGAAGAGGTCACCTCACTAAATCAAGCCTCAGACATAAACCAAATGAGATTTATTCGGACGGAATAATATAGTTTATTAAATACTCGTTCTTGTAATATAAAACTCGACGTGATTGGTGTAGGTCCGAATTACACACCTTTCTTCTAAAAATAAGTATATTTTTCACAAACGGTCTTTCCCAAGAATATGGGTCAAGCGTTTCAGGACATTGATAAGAGGGGAGATTGTTTAATATTCCTGATATATTACTTACTTTAATTTTTGAATTGGCGCTATATAAATGTTTATTATAATTATAATTATTATTATTATTATTATTATTATTATTATTATTATTATTATTATTATTATATATTTTAGAAAAAAAAAGATCTCCACAGGGAATCTTACTGCATTTAAAAGTGTGACTGCATTGTACGTATACTTTTTATTTGCTGACCGTCTAATAACAGTTCACTATGTAGGTATTTAGTGTGTGCAAAAACTGTATTCACCCATTCAATAATGGAACTGTACAGCACAGTCTCGCTCTAGCGATCTGCATCACCTGGGTCAACCTGTTAGCAGCGAAGGAAAACGAAAAAAACACCACAAATTTTTTCATACTGTATGTGAATGTCTATTTTGATGAAATCCAGAAGCAGTTCGTTGACCTCTCCAAACTATAATATTGGACCAAATAGGCAACTGAGGGCTCATTTATACAACATGGCATTATGCACCTTATCATCACAGCAAAGTTAAGAGTATTGTATAAACGAGGTTGGATTCTGTGTGATTAAAAACCATCTGAGAAGAGGCTACTTGAGGAATCGCAAAATTTGGACCGTTTGTGACCCTGGCGGTGCCTACTTGTTTCCTTAGGCTACAGGTCGCTAATAAGAAGAAAAATATAGTTTATTTGGCCGGGTTGGGTCGGTAAAATTAGGTAAAATATACAAGTAATGTTACATAATAGAATTTGATTGATTTTCTTGTATTTCTTGTATAGTATTTATCTTTTTGTTGGTTGCATTGTTCTTGAACTAATTTTTTGGTACTGTAATTATATTTTTAATTTGTATATTTCTGAGGTAAACCTTACTTTTTAGGACTTTTTGTTGATTTTAATTGTTATGAATTAACACAATCGATCAACAGTAAACAATCAACTCCCTCTTTCAAAACAAACCGCGCGAATTTCATTTTTTGTTTGACATCGTATCCAAAAATAATTTGCGCCATACGACAATTTCGGTGTGTGACACTTGTAATAAACCGGTGAAGCGGTTGGCGCATCGGTTGTGGCTTGGACTCCCAACCTCGAGGTCAGGGGTTAGAAACTCTCACTGTGCAAATTGCTTGTGTCCTTGGGTAAGGCATGGTTGCCTCTCTCCACCCAGGAGTACAAGTGGGTACCTGGTAGGTTCCAACACAACTGCGCTGATTACTAGCTGCAATATTATGGAATAATAATATAATTTAATTTAATTTGGTGTTCAATGTGTTCCATATGTGTTTGATCCAATGACCGTGGCAGTGATGTGAAGCGCTTAGAGGCTTTGTAAAGGCATGAAGCACTATATTAAGAACGACATATTATTATTATTATTATTAATAGCATGTTCTATAAATAGCAAATTTTGACATAACACTGGGTTAATGTTTTTAGCGTGTTGTATAAACACAATCTATTTCCTTAGAGGAAACTAACAGCACAATCATAACCTCCATAGCTTTACTATGACCTTATCAATTGTATCATATCTCCATGATTATACTATATGCAATATTTGATAATTTTCTAAGATTTTTATTTAATGTTTAAAGTTTCTTGGATTGTTACACAATATTTGATAATTTTCATTTTTACTCATACATACAGTACTGGTATTTACATTTCTGATATTCACAATACACAATTGTGAACTTACAATTCATTGCTAGAAACATTCACAACATTACATTATCAGCTGAGGGAATTTACAAGGCATTCATTTACTGCACTATGACATTAGGCTCCACCTACTCTCAATATGCCAAATAAAAAAAAATTAATAGTTTCTCGTCTCCTCACGCATCTATTCTCTCTGCCTCATCAATTTTTTTTTTTTTTAAATTTCTTTTATTTTATGAAATGTATGCAAATCTGGCTAAATCACATCAGTAAAATTCCTCTCTCGATCGTTCATAGTTGGGGATACATGGTGTGAATTATGTCTAGTGCTTCTTTTGTTTGCTTTCAATGTGTCTGCTTGGTAAAAGTGAGAAAGTAGTTAGTAGTTTCCCATCGACCATCTTGAATTGACCATTTCAGGGTAAACAAAGAGAAAGGAAAAAAAAGTAAAGAAAAATAAAGTGCCCTCATTCACCTTTTTTTCAAAATATTGGGACAAGAAACTACGGTGCTTTTATTTTTTACTTGGCCTTATATAGCTATGGCTCCCTTATCTTCCTGGTTTTGTTTCTTTCCATAATTCCTACATCATTACAAATAGTGTAATATTTTACCAATGGCCAACATATGAACTTCGACCCTTGTAGCAGTCTGATTATTATTATTATTATGCTATATTTAAACGTTATATTTACAATGTCAATAAAGAATACTAAACGTAATATTGATATAGCTTTGAAGTTAGTTTTTCTTTCATTTGTTACAGTATATCTTTCCAACACCTAAATGCACAATATAAGGAAGTATTTTTTCATTGGCAAATAAATAAGTGAGAAATTAAATTATTTGAATGTTTGATTTGCATTTGGAAAAGACACATTGTTATTATAGGTAAATTTTGATATATATGGTGGGGACACTTTTTATTTCATAAGTCAATAAATAAGTAAATAATTTATTACACAGATTTGGACCTGTAAAACTTAAAGGTTTTTAGCTATTAGAATAGAAAGAGGAAAGTATCTCAAAACTCTTAATTTTTGATTCTGGAAATGATTTCCTTTCCCATGTCTTCAATTGTTAATGATTGTACCTTTGCACTGGCCTTGTGTCTGGTTCATGTCACTACAACAGAAAATGAGGTTATAATTGTCTGTTCGCCTATGTAATTTTTGAGTAACTGTAAATTTCCAACAATACCCACAAATATTTGCTTTACAAGTTATTCACCCTGTTCTCATCTAGCATAGTCCTTCAACATGGAAAAATGTTTCCCACTGTTATTAATTGTTTATGAATCATTACCTCATTCATTGGCCTTTTGTCTGATTAATGTCATTACTCTAGAAAATGAGGTTATAATTGTTTTTTCGCACATGTATTTTTTGAGTAACAAATAATTCAGTCTAGATTCTGATAGAGCATGTGATACTATAATATTGCCTTTCCTTATTTTAATTACAAATATATTTCCATACATTTCACATGCAGTGTTACTTTCACATTAAGAAGGCATTTCACATTTTTATTAGACTTTGGCAAAGGTCTACATGGTTGTAAACAGCGAATTTTATGTTTTTTATTTGGCGTACCAGAAATGTTATCAACACATCCAGCTTTGTTACTGACATTATTCAGACTTTTCTTCACTTCAGTGATCTCATTGTGATTTTTTTTGCCAGTTTTATCTTTTTCTTGATATTCATGTTGTTTTAAACTTCGTAATTCTTCATTTGCATGTTTCTTTTCAAATTTTACTTTATTTTCTACCAAATTGTTTTCTTCATTTTTGTATTCATTTACAGCATTCTCTACTTCATTCTTTCTTCGATATTTCACCAAAGTGTTTTCTTGCTCATCTTCTCCATTTACATGTCTCTTTCCTTCTTCCTTTTCTTCATTTTCTAGCAAATTACTATCTTCCTTTGCGTATTCTACATTTATACCATTTTGTTCTTTCTTCACTTTCTTTTCTGAAGCTTTTTGTGTGTTTCTGCTTCATTTGTAATCTTTTTATTATCTTTCCCCAAAGTTTGTTCATTGAATGTCAACATCATGTCTTCTTCCTTTATTGGATTGTTTTCTCTTCTGTCATGCGCTGTTCTGTTTTCAACTTTCTGAAATACTTGTTTTCAATATCCTGTGATGTTAGGGGGAAATTCCATGTATATATCTGGTAGAAAACAGAACAAACAGATTAAGTACATGGATAATGATTTTTCCTACATGGATGATATCTACTACATAGAAAATTATTCTTCATTTTTCTCCAACAGCACCTGTTGGTGCCCTTCTGCACTGTACCCTCTATAGACGTTAATATACATACTTAACACCAACACTGGTATAGATACTGTGTTTAGTTAGAAATTTTAGAGTCAAACTACACCTGAACGTGTTCTTTAAATGGTCACCTAAACTGAAGGAAGCACTTTTCACAGATAGGTATAAATGTTTAGGCCTCCTGCCCTTGCTGTGGAAGCAAACAAAGTGCAGTTTATATTTCAAAAACATAGTGGGAGGAACTATTTATTAAAGGGCATAAACATAACCTTCCATCCCCCTTTGCCATATCAGTAAAAAGCTTGGTGGTACAATTAATTAGTGACAATTAATATCCTACATATACCTGGTAATATTCTTAAGTCCTATCTATACTATGAAATGTGACATGACTGAATATGGTCATGATGACATCACATCATGACCATATATGGCATTTCATGACTATGGGCATTCAACAGTTTTTTGTTAAAGAAAATTTGGTAGTGTGAATAGTTGAAGCTTTATAGTTCAACTGCCAACCTTGCTAGTTCATATGGTTGCTACGGTAGTTTCTTTTATGGATATTACTCTAGTCAATATTTCACATGTCATGCACAGAGTTTATATATCCTACCTGTGTGGAATTGCAATTGCAATCACAGCATCTTAACATTACATAATGACGAGAACAATGCACCAGCAGAATATAAATACTCACAGCTGTGCACACTTCTTAAGATCTGTCACCCTCTAAGTGTTATATAATTATATAACACTTGTATAATAATTAAGATTCACTCCTTGATTAGTTAGTTATAATTGTTACTGCTTTATAGAAACAACTTGTACTTATCTGCTCCGCTTGTTAGATTGCATAAAATCTGAATAAAATAGTGTAGATTGAACACTGAGAAATCAGTACATTTCTCGGTACATTACATGCGTATATTTGTGTATAGTCTACAAAGGGACTTGAGAATCGGGTTCAACTATACCACACCTATTGTGCTTTTTTCACTCTTGAATAGTTCCCTACTCCTATTAAAAAATTTTTTTTATAAATATAGATTTTGTGACAAAAAAAAGAATATAATGTAAAGTTACATGAAGTCTGATTTGAGATGCATTTTATACTACTCACATTTTTAAAACTGCTTGTGATTAGTAAAATATGAAAAATAAAATACTTTTTGTATGCTGGTATGCAATACTTTAATAAGTAATAAATTTATTTGACAACAATAGGAAATAGCAAGTACTTATGTCAGTTGGTTTCTACTTGTGTTTTTTTTTTGTTTTTTTTTTTGTGACCGACAGTTACAATTGAGGACAGGAGATTAATCTTTGAGTATATAATAATGTTTCAATAAAGCGTCAATCATTCCGTATTTCTGTTGAAAAAAGTCAGTGGTGTGAAATCTCGCATCTTTAAAACTCACACATTTAAAACTGCTTGTGATAAGTAAAATATTTTAAAAAGTATTACTTTGTAATAAATTTATTTGAGAACAATAGGAAATAGCAAGTACTTACAGTATGTCAGTTGGTTTCTACTTGTGTTTTTTTTTGTTTTTGTTTATTGTGGCAAAAGTTAGAATCGAGAACATGAGATTAATCTTTTCAATGAAGCGGTAATCATTCCGTATTATTTTGAAATTTCTGTAAAAAAAAATCAGTAGTGAGAAATAAACAAAATTTTTTAATCTGTGAAACCTAATTATAATTGATTAAGAAAAAAAAAATGAAATTGATATTCATTCTAAGTGTTACTTTAAATTTAGGTTTTGTCAATTGTGCATTTTTGATTTATAGTTTAGTTTAATAAATTTTATATATAATTTGATTTAAGTACCTCTCAACGTTTCACAGGGTGAATCTTGTAAATAAATAAAGGTTATTGTTATTTCAGGAATTTCATCATAATAAAAATAATTGAATATTTAAATATGATTATAAATATTTTTTATCTTGCAGTTCGTCTCCATTATAGTATCAGGTCTGGAAATCTGCATTACTTCATTTTCGATCTGTAAGTATTATTTTGGTAATTTTTTTTAAGTTTTGAGAGCACTGTTGGAAAAGAAAAAGTCAAAGAGCCATTATTTCCTGAATAAATTGGCTAAGGGCAACTTTTAAAGGAAATAACGCTGCTTTGGTTTTAAATTTTCAACAACGCCTAAATAACTTAACTGTTCTCATCTAACACAGTCCTTTGACATTACAAATATGTTGATGGTATAATACCGAAACCTCCATGCACAGTTAGGTCAAACACTATGGAGATAGTGCCGCCGCCAGCAGGGAGGTAATTTGAGTGAGCCCTGCCCAGACTATGAAATATTATGTGAAAAAAGCATGTGACTTGCTTAAATATGTTCTTAATGACATCACATCACAGGGCATAACCACATTCATGGGAAGATGATTTCGTATAGGCCAAGTTTAAGTGTTTCTTTAATATATATGATAAAATACTACTGCACTAGTAAACTGGTCGAAAAAGGGGGTTGGCCAAACCCCATAACCCCCTGGTTACAGCCTGCATCATGACCATATATAGGCACATGATGACTATGTACGAGCATGTAACAGTTTTTATCAAAGAAAAATTAATAATCTGGACAGAGCTAGTTTAAAGTACAAACATTTTAAGTTTTCCCACAAAGAACATATTGCAATTTATTTACATTTAAAGATGAAAATTACTTTATTAGCTTATTTGGCTTCAATATTAGAAAACAAAAATAGTCTGTTTGATAATTAAATACCTTGTGGTGTTTTTATTTGTTCAAAATTTTGGTGGCATTATCCATACGTGACCTATCTGAAAAATATTAATATGCCGGTAGGCCTTTTTCCATCATATTGACACTTTATTGTATATTTGCCTGTGTGAAGTTGAATAATTAAATAAATAAAAATAAATAGGCATAGTAAACATTCTTATTCAACGTTCTAGTTTCCCATTGACATTTCATGGATAGAAAGAGACAAATAAAGTGACATTCCCAAGAACACAAACAATAACATAGGAATTTATACCACAACTTTTGCCATGAGAAAGACACTGGTATTGTTTTTATTACCACCCGGTCATTAGCATTGACATAGGCAGTGGGAAGAGCCCCTTCTGTGACAGCAAATTAGTTCCTGAAAGTGGGTTTAAATACAAAAAAAATTGACTTTTAAGGTTTTTCAGAATAGGGATTCAGTTCAGTATTCTCAGTTTATGCACTCTCCAAAAGCAACCTACGCCCTTGAACTCATAATTGGCAAACCAGCACAACATTTCCAATACCCTTGTGTTGCATTTGTACACAAATGCATACAGGTACCCTTTTATACTCCTGAATGATGACCAACATAGGTAAATTGCCTTGCCCACAGAAAGCTAAATGCATAGTGAAGGTTAAAGTATCCGACATCACAATAAATTCTGCAAGCCGCATTTGCTTTGCCAACTGCTTCAACAAGTGACTGGCCTCATTATAGGCCCAAAGCTGTATCCAAATGCAACCATCTTATTTTCCATACTGCTACTGGAACTACTAGGATGTATGCAGGGGCGCACCTCCCTCGGGCTCCCCTAGTTGCACTTCCTACCCCTTTCAAAATGTTTGAAGCAAAAAAGTCATGCTCAAGTAGATATAAATGACCACATCAACCTTATTTTGCTATTCAGCCGCTCCCCCTCCCCTTAATCATCAAGCCCCCACTTCACCAATGCCGGCCCCGCCCTCAACAGCTCCTCCCATTTAAAGACTCTTGATACGCCATGGTTGGAGCCAGCAGTTACTTCTGATGAGACAGGTTTACAAAGTAGAATTCAATATCGGATGGCGTGGTCTGCTAGTGCTTTCAATCTGTCTCTTATACACATCTAGATGTGTATAAGAGACAGCTTCTAGATACGCCACTGGCATGGAATATTCTCTTTTGTCAGGGTTACCGGTGGAGAGCTTTTTGATGACATCGTTGCGAGAGAGTACTACAGTGAAGCTGATGCAAGCCATTGCATACAGCAAATCATGGAGAGTGTAGAGCATTGCCATAAGACAAGTGTTATACATAGAGACTTGAAGGTAAGTTAAGCCCCATTCACACTATCAAATTTTATATGACAAAAGCATGTGACATGCCTAAAAATAGGCTCCCAGCGGGAGTGTGTGTCTACTACCTTATACAGGAGTTTTGTTTTTTTTATAGTATCTTATGTTCTTCAATATGCAGATGTGTGTATTATTGTAGTGTATCTGGATTTTTCATAAAAATTTTCTTTTATAACAATATTCTGTATAGGCCTGCTACTATATTACACTAAAAACGCTTTAAAAATGAGTAACTTTGGCGAGTTACCACGTTATGCCATTGATCACGAACAGTACTACCATGTTCTAGAGGGCGTCCATCAACTGATGGTAAAAGGCGTTCGTGGCGAACGTGTGCTGCGTCTCTACAATGCGTGTTGCGTTTCGAACGTAATTTTGTTCGAGTTCCGAACGCTATTCGATTGTCAATAGAGCGCCCCAACCTTGTGGTAGTAGTACCTATCATGCCTAAACCGGATTTACCCTTTTCCGCCATCTTTAATTGCTACATCATGACATAGTGTCTATGCCCACATTGGGGGCAGTAAACACAAAAATAATCATGATAACATCACATCATGACCATATATAAGCACTATCATCATGATCATATTCATCATCACCAGGAACATTGTAAGCATCAACATCTTTGCAATAATCTTTATCATCACTAGGCCTAAAAAAAAATTGTTTATGTTGCCCACACGCAGTGACATTTCAAAATCGGGGTCGGTCAGTCTGCATTTTTTTTTAAGCTACTGACTGAATACAAACTAAAAATGCATGTTTTAACAAGGAAATGGCAAATGTTCTTGAAAACTCAAAATAACATGATTTATGATATAAAGATTTATGAAGATGTTGTTCGTAACTTAAATGTTCGTAAATCAAGTGGACCTGATGGCATTTCAATTAAGATTTTCAAGGAAAGTGTAAAGCACTTTCCCCTCCCTTTCAAAGGTTATAGTCAAGTTCGATGTCATATATGTACCAAATTTTTGGAAAAAATCTATAACCTTGCCTATCGCTAAGTAACCAAAGCCAAAAGATATCAATGATTTGTGGCCTATCTTCTTAACTAGTGTTCCTATGAGATGTCTTGAAAATGTTGTTAAATGAAATATCTTTAAAAAATGTTGACTTTCAATTTGCGTATCCTCCTTATAGAAGTGTAGAGGACGCCGTTCTCACTCTTCGAAATGGCATTTATGAGCATTGTATTCATCGACTCTGCTAGTGCTTTCAATACAGTGCAACCGCATGTTTTAGCACATAATCGAGTCCTAACATTTTAAATGTAAAATTAATATGTCATAGTGAGTGTTGACAATTTCGACATAGTTATATTCTGTTGCAAAAAACTGTGAAATATTATAACAAAAAGTTAACTAGGACCTTGCTGCCCTTGTGTTAGAAGCTTAGGCAATTAATCTTGGATGGATAGACTCTGGTAGAACCTTGCCACTGAGCTGCAACAGTGTCAATTTTATGAAATACATAATTGGCAGATGCATACAAATATTTTAACTTTTCATATCAGAAGAAAATAAAATCTGTATTTTTGCAAAAAAGATAGCTGATCCCAGCCGTTGTGGTGCCAGGGGGTGGCAGGGTGGGCATTTGCTTTTTTGATTGCAAATCCCTAATATTGTGGTCTGAAAGCACATTTAGGACCAAATTAAGCCATAAAATCTCTCCCCATGAACCCTAACAGGGATTTTTTATTCCGGCCATTTTGGTTTAGACCCCTCTGTCGGACACGTCGGACCCCTTGTTGGAAAATTTCTGGTGCCACCACTGGATCCTAGATTTGGGTCGGTTGGACTTTTGGCAACATAACAGTTTTTTTTTTCTTTTTGGCCTTTGCAACAATCATTATCATTGTCGTCATCATTATCATCACCATTATTGTCATTATCATTGTAATCTTCATCATCATTGTCATCATCATTAGCATCTTTGTCATCGTCATCCTTCCTCAATGTTATTATAATCATCAATCGTCACTGTCAATTATTATCATTATCTTTGCTCCTGCCACTATCATTGCATCGTCTCTACATTGTCATTTCTTATCATCATAATCTTGATTATCAAAATCTTGATTATCAGAGAGTCTACTGCCACTGTCACAGCTGTCATTGTTTGTTAATATATTACATACCCAGTAACAATCATATTACTTTCAATAACATTTTTACTCATTTCTGTTTCTGTTTTATTTTCTCCCCGACAGCCAGAGAATCTTCTGCTGGCAAGCAAAGCCAAGGGGGCCGCAGTCAAGTTGGCCGACTTTGGACTTGCTATCGAGGCTGAAAATGATAAACCAAGCTGGTATGGTAAGTATGGGAATCTATCTACCACAATATTCAACATAGATTTAGGATGAGCTATTTCAATACAGTGTAAAAATTATGGAAGAGTGTAGATTGCAAAAGATTCTTTGTAATGTATTGATGGAGGTAGAAAGTAATCTAAAATGGAAATGGTTAATCACAAAAAAGATTTACTGTATTTTGTTAACAATAATGTTAATACTGATAGTTAAACAAACTAAATAGCATTAATTAAATGAAATATATTTAATGATAGGCTTGTTATGCTACCAATAACCGTATCAGAGAATTTGAAATAAAGTAGGGGTAATAATCGTTGAAGAGAATCACTAATGGGCACTGGCATAATATTGCTGCACATTGCCAGAGTTTTTGTTGATGCAGATCATATGCAATTCAGCACAATGACGCTGCAAGTTATGAGTTATTCTCCTACCTTTACCTTAGAATTTTTAGGAAATAGGTGTGATATCCAAGGGCAAAAAGAGCAAATGTCAAAAAGAGGTTTCCTATTGCCTTTTGTTATGCAAACCCGGATTTAAACTTTTTAAAAATCTTTTTACAGTGTGTCTTGCTTAATTAGTGCTGTATTGCCAATGCATCAAAAGTCAATTGATTAGATAAACTTTTACCCTTAAAGGTGTGCCTTCAAGGGTAAAAGTCAAAAAATAATATGTTCTGCCTTATGGAGTATAATGAACATAAAACTGATGGAAAAAAAAACCAGTAGGGATACTAAGGGAAAAAATACATCATAAAAAATGTTGCTATTTTCTGTAAAGTAAAGCCTGAAACCCTCTATTTTGGGCTCATATACAGTCAAATGAAAAGATTTTTCACACAACTAAAACCAATTCCTCATTATAAAACTTAAGTGACACTTAGTAATGGAGTAGCGCATAAACTCATCTTTATAATTGGCTTTTACTTCCATTTGACATTCAGGTTTAGGAGAAATTTACTATTTTATTTAATTTGAGAACTGATTTAACATACCCAGTTGTGTTTAAGTTCATCTATATTAATCAACACATGACAAAATGCAGTATAAGAAAAGTTGTAAAAGATGTAAAAGAATTATTTTTAAAATATGAAGTTTATTTTTATTAAATAATACACATTATAAGTCAGTCGTGACATCATTAACTGCAATAATTTCCACATAGTGTATGATAATTTTTCAAAGGATTTGCTGGAACTCCAGGTTACCTTTCTCCAGAGGTGTTGCGTAAAGAAGCATATGGCAAGCCAGTCGACATGTGGGCATGTGGTAAGTCCGTTAGATTTAAATTTGTACACCTGTCCAAGTGATAGTGGTAGTAGTGACAAGGTTTAAATATTAATAATCAAACATATATAATGCACTTTTTTTTAATTTCATGATCAAAAGGTTCAGGAAGTCTACCTACAGCTTTGTGCTCACTACCATTTTTTTTAATGGGACAAATTTGTGTTTGATGTACGCATATGAGCATGATGTGCCCATATGTGAGCATGATGGTGTTATATTATAATGATATAAATAATTTGAATTAAGCATTAGTATTTGAATAAAATGAATGAATTGCTAGACTTCTCTTTAACAAATTTAAAACAAATTTGTTTGCAGGTGTAATTCTGTACATTCTTCTGGTTGGATATCCACCATTTTGGGATGAAGATCAACAGAAGCTCTACAACATCATCAAGCATGGGAAATATGACGTATGCCTATTGAATAGAATTAATCATTTATTTTCTTAAATTTAACAATTTTAATTAAAAAAACTTTTCCAGATACGGGCTGGTAGTAGCTCCATTGCAGCACTACCCAGTGTTTTAAAATTGGCAGTACACTACCAAGAAGCAATATCCTGTTTTTTGGTGAATGAACTGGAGTAACAGATTTGTCAGAATTTATTCTGGTTTTTTTTGGAAATAGAAAAATTATCCAATGCTAAGTGAAACATTTGTCTGCATTGGTGGCAACTTCAGCGTGAATCCGGGGTCTCCTGGATCTCGCAGGAGTCTCCCCGGAAATCGGGATGACCTTCCGCACTCCCGCAAGCAGGCAAGAATCTGCTGGGAAAAACCCATCTCCCACAAATTCATAATATTTGCATGTTTTCAATATTTTATTATCAATTGTCTCATGGAAGTCAGTGCCAATGTGTATCATTGTGTACAGTAATAAAATTAAATGTGTTAACAAAAGTCATCCACTGCAGATAAGTGAAGGATTCAAAGGAAAGGGAGACAGCTAGCTCGGGTCTCTAACTTTTTCCAAATTATAAACAAAAATGTGGGGGAAAAAAATTATATTCTGAGTCATTTCTGACCATCTATAGGTGCCACCTCAGCACTTTGGTGGGCCTCAGGTGGTAGCCTCTGGTGTAAATCATTATATATAAGCAATACTGTAATAAGTTTTATTTTTTCTGTTGTGTCACCTGCCTCTGTCCCCTTCTTTGTCAATAAACCTTTAGGCTGCTGTTTTCCAAATATGTACTTGCTTTTCTTGGTCCACAGTACCCATCGCCAGAGTGGGATACGGTTACACATGAAGCCAAAGATCTTATAAACAGAATGCTCACTATCGACCCTAATCGAAGAATCACTGCGTCTGAAGCTCTGAAGCATGCCTGGATTGCGGTAAGCTACACACGTTTAATGTGAACCTCTTAGTAGCCTTAAGCCAGCACTCACTGCTTCATACGGCCATCACACGACAAATCCAACTTTCGTTATGCAAGTAAGCGCCAGACCACGTAACGCCTGCTGGTTGTCGATGGCAGTCTGAACGGATCATCATTTAAAACGATCAGTTGTGTACGTGTCGTGTTCTTCATAGAATCGCATCGGCTGATACCAATCGGGCACAGTGAGTGCTCGGCTTATATATAGGTATACAATGCCGAATGTAGATCTGATCAGTGTTTTATAGTTTTATTTATTTATAGCTATTGAAGATTGGTTGTAGTATTTGACTATTGTACTGTGAAGATAACAACTTTCAAGTGACAATAATTTGTTTATGTAACTTTGACCTAGTCATGTGCACTTGGAGACTACAAAAAATGTTCAGTTGTATGGTATTAAATAATATGTTCCTTGGTGAGCCTTCCATTTTGAATTTCATGTCAAGTAATGAGAATAATTTTTTTTTCTGTAACAACTAAAATATTAATTCTTGTTCAACGTTGCTATGAAAATCAGTTTATATTGTAGGTGTGCTATAAATGTAATTAAACTAATATATTTAAGGCAACATAAAATTTGAAGAAGATTAAATAAAAGCATGCTACAAAAGGTTGCTAACTGTTGCTCAACAATTACTTAAATTGGCTGCATCTCAAATTTCTAGAATTTGCAATGCATAGAAAATTGTCTTCATGTACCGTTAAGAGGTGTGCCTGAGCGTAGTTAATTGAGCATGGTTGTTTGGTGCACTTGGCGGAGCAAGCAGATTACCACCCGGGGTAATTGCTTTCATGCAAAAATGTAGCAATTAATCATGAAATGAGCGTTTTCTCACAGACAAGGGCGAGAAATGAATGTTAACATCAGCAGAAACGACGTCCTTAACCATGGATCAGTTTTGAAAACTTCTTGATCGTTTATGCTGTAAATTATCTGTTGACGTGTCTGTGGATCTATTTATTGACTATTTTTAACACTCTTGCTATAGATTTATATTTTGACTTCTAGTGGATCCATTTGACCAATTTAATGCTGTAAAATTTGACATTCTGATGGATCCTCTTTTACTGAGTAACACCATTGCTGAGTTTATTATGGAATAATTACTAAGTGGTTTAACATATAGAATGCTAGTTGAAGTAATTTGGTTTAATTCTACATTTACACTTTTCCGGTTGATTTTAGAATCGTGAACGTGTAGCCTCGTCCGTACACAGACAGCAGACCGTGGACAGTTTGAAGAAGTTCAATGCTCGCCGGAAGTTAAAGGTCAGTACACTTTATTTTTTAACATCGCTGCTTTCCTTATGTTTCAGCTGGGGGCCTGAAATGCAGTTGATCCTGTGTGCATTATGGCTCGTGTGCATGTTAAAGAATGCAGTACACTATTCAGAAAAGAGTAGGGGATTGTCTGATGGTGTAATGCTCAATCACCACCAGAAGGATCCCACTGGAAATAAGTCTTCTTCAAACTTTTGTGGGTTATCCTTGATGTTTAAACTGAATAAATAAATCCATCTATCCATCCAGCCAATATTATTAACAATGTGATTCTTCTTTTTCCTTATTTCTTACCCAATGCTTATTATTTTATCATATATTCATTCGTTATTTGTTGGTGGACATGCACATCATACACATCAATTAAAACACTGCATTAACAATACAGTATTCATGCACACTCTCGGCTATTACAGATTTATTTGCTGTTCCATTAAATGCTTAATTTATTACTGCTGAATGACAATGTTGGGAGTCTACATTTTGAAATATTTTAAAGACCATTAACATTAACAGGTGATGGTGATTTTTTTCAATGGCCCAACCGACCCAAAATCCTTAAAATATAAGAGCCTGTTTTTTCGGCATTGATGTGGTTACAATTTCACCATGAACCAAAAGCTATGTTGTTGACAGTGGTTGACAATGAATCCTAGAATTAGACCTTGGCCTGGGATCTGAATAATCCATCACATTAGTATTGGACTGTGGTAAAATTGCCAACTATATTACTCCAACACAACATTTTTTGGCCTAACAGGAAGTGATTAATTCTGGTAGTAAAGTAAATCATGATTACAAGGTGAATAGGGTTTACAAATTCTAACCAAATAAGCTATATATACCTTGTTGACTTTCCTTTTTACAGTATATAACCTTAATAAGTAATTGATTTTTTTTTACATTTTTAGGGAGCTATACTTACTACCATGCTGGTTTCCAAGAACTTTTCCAGTGAGTACACTTAAGTTACTGATTATTTCTTCACAATTCTGTCTTGCATTGCTTTGCTGGACATGACAAACCATGAATGCAATGTGTGTGATATGCATGTAAATAATGATGTTAAGCAAATCCAGACCCTTAGGTGGAGAAATACCTGAAAGCATGATCAAAATTATCCCTGTGTTGTAACCATTTTTCTCTCATGTTTCCCCCTTGCATTAGAGTCTTCCCTCTGTCATTGTATAAAATATGGTTATGCTGCCACCTATAATTTTGCCTTTTGTGTAGAATAGACACCCATTTTTATTTGGTGAAAATTTAAATTTTATTTTGGAATATTTAATGCAAAAAGGTTAGATATGATACTAAAACTTTTAAAATTTAATATAACAATGCCTTACATGAAGTAATGATAAAACGTAATTACTATATTTGTAGGCATTTTAATATTTTTAGACCTTTTGTTTAGAAGAGCAGAAGGAAGTCCTAAATACATTCAGTATAAAAAATTTTAAATAATGAATTATTATTAACGGCTCCACTGTCCTATAATCTTGGGATTTTAAGTATATAGCACACTATATGATTATTTGCTTTTTAAGAATTGTGTAAATATTGTTACTTTTAAAACAAATTTTGATAAGGATTTTTCTAATTTATAATTGATGCCTTTTGGAAGGAGGTGAGTGTGAATCCTATCTAAACCATTGTTTAATTTTTCTTGCTCCGGCTTTTTTAATCTTTTGTACTTTTTGTATTCAATTTTTGCCATAACCAAATTTCTGGGTCATTTTTATTCTCCTGGATTCTGATATTTTGCCATTATTGGTTTTTACTGTTGATTTCACTGTATGTATTCACTGTAAATAGTTGATCTTGTTTGCATGGCTAAGCGTCGTCAACAATTATAGTAAGGTCCGTCTGTTCCGACAGATTTAAACAAACTTTCAGGTTAAACTTTATCGAACCAGAAATTAATTTTTTATGTATATTTGCTTTGTTAATATCTTGTATATTTTATCTTAATTACTAATAATAAATTCTAATAATATTAGTAGTCATCACAAACTTGATAGTTCAACTAGTGATACTATTGGTTTATTAATTATGATTACCATTATTATTAAATAATTATAAATATTGGCTTCAATATGTTATATTTGCAAGAATAATTGAAATTAAAACAATAATCAGGATAATAAATACTGAAATATGTATTCCATAATGATAATAATTGTAATTATAAATGCATAGAGGATTTCAGTAGTATGCAGAATACAAAAGGATAAAATTATGATGAATTACATTAAATTATAATCAAACAATTAATAGGAATCTTATTTTTTCAATTGATTTATTAATAACAAGAAATTAAATTTAATAATGTAAATTTTACTAATATAATATGTCATATAATTTTCATATTATATTATGAATGAAAAAAATGAAGAATTAAATTTCAATTTTAAATGCAATAATTATTTTATAACTGCTCAACAAAATTCTTACAATTTTTTACTGGTTCTGATAAAGTTAATTGCTGTACCTTTTAACCTTTAACCTTTATACTAGAATAAAATTAAGAACATTTAGATTATCATTATCAAAGGTGCTATGATTTGTAATGCCAATTTCAGAAATAATAAAATATGTACCATAGTTCCTTGTATATAACATAAGCCCACCTATTCTTTATATCCAATTTTTTTGTACCAGGGTTACCCCGAGCAAAACCCAGGTTACCATTTAAAGGGGTAACTCCTGACATAAAAAAAAAAAAAACTAGGACTCACATGAAGTGCTCAAAACTTCAATTGAAAAATCGATCATTATTTATTTGTGTGGAAAGGTGATTCCTTGGGTATAGGGGCATTCCCAACAGACCAAGTTTTGTGTTTAAGGTGGGTGAGCTTGGATCAGAGGACTTATTGTGCATACTGTACTATCTACTACAAATGTAACATTTTCTCCCTAAAGTTTATACATCAAATATATATCCATATCAATACTTTTGGAGGATCTTAATATTGGATAGCAAAAAAATATTTTTGAAAAATATCATGTACAAATGTAATTTGAAAAAAATTCAATGTTGTCATGATTACAAATTAAACTTTGACCTTAGAAAAATCAATATCCTGCTTGTATTTCATAGCTCCTTTAAATGTGATTAATTTTATACATTCAACGGGCAACATAATTATGCAAATGAAAACTTGTCTGTTTGTAGATAGACTCAGTTTTTCAATATATACACTTGGGTTTTTCTTTTGACTTTTTGACATCTTTTTTTGGTCATTAGTAACCATGGTTATCTACCTGGTATGTTCCCTAAATCCTGGCATTTAAATTCCTGTTTTTACACAATTTGTCTTTAGTTTCAAATTTTGCACTTTTTACGATTATTATAATTATCCTGATTATGGTTAATTATTATTATCTCTATTATGTTTTATTATATTTTTATTATCACTTTAATTATTATCGATATTAAAAAATACATCTTTTTATCTTTTAATATTTCACAGAATTTACATTAGTAATTGCAGAATTTACATATTACTATTTACTACTTGCCTTTAATGTTTATTGCCTTTAACTTGTATTTTAATTGCCTTGATAATACTATAATCATATTCAAATTTCCATTATGTTTTTTGTGTGGTGTTTTAATTATAACATTTGTTTATTAGTTAGTTACAACCCCAAGCTGGAATTATATATAAGCTGATAACTATTTATAATTAAAAGTCAAAATTATTGTTCCTTACATTTCTAAAGGTTTAGATACAAGAGAATGTTATTATGTAATACCATTATCTCCAATTATAATAATGTTTCATCCATTCAAAAACATAATTACATTTATTTTATTAATTACAATTTATATTCTTGTGTAAGGAATAGAATTACCTTAAATTATTTTAAACCATTGAAATGCTTATAATTTCTAAATTAATATAATTCTTTGCTTGTGATTTTAAACATAATCTTTGTTGAAAATCCAAAATTTATACATATTTAAATTATATTATATGTTTAAGTTTTATTAAGCGTGCGATTTAAATTGATAGTGAATAATTATTTAATGTAGACTTTTAGACAGACCTTGCTGATAAACAGTGCTGCACTATATGTCATCCTTGTTTGCTTTTGTCATAATTTCTGCCTGAATCATTCGTTTTCATGTTTGTCCAAACATTCACTCGTCTTTCCACAGCTTTCCGGGAGAAGAGCCAAAGTCAAGGTAGATGTTGCCGCTTGACTTATTTAATTTCCTTATTCATTCATATTTTTACTTCAGTTTTTTGGGGTTTTCTTTCTTTCTTTCTGTTTTTTTCGGGATCGTTTTGTTTGACTGGATTGGACAATGTCATGAGAAACAGGTTCTGATGTAATCACATTTGGATTTTAGAATATGGTTTGAAAAATGACAACTTAAACTGGGACATATATGCACTCTCATTTTTGACAGTTGTCCATTTACAGATTTTTAATTTAATGTTAATTACTTTAATAAATTTCACTTTTTTGTAATTTTACCCTTTTACAAATTTATGTTCCTTAAGCCCCGTTCAAACTATCCAATTTTATTTGTGAAAAACATGTGACAAGCCTAAATATAGTCATGATGACATCACATCATGACAATATATAGGCACATCATGACCATATATGGGATACAACAGTTTTTATGAAAGGAAATTTGATAGTGTGGACAAGACTTTAAGGTCTGTTCAGAGTATCTATATTTATGTAGTAAATCCTCTGACTTAAATGTGATATTATTTCCTATATATCACAGATATTTTTCACAAAAAAACTTAACACCTGTAAAATGGACAGAGCTATGGATATCTGTTAACTGGCAACCCGAGCCAGGGACCATGTTCGCCATCCCAATTTTCAACTGATAACCACTATAAGACCAGGTGTTTAATACAATTTTCATCTGATATCCACCAAAAGCCCAGGTGTTTACTACGTCCACCTGTTTTCTATTGACATTGTCCAGCTTGGATCTTTCAGCTGCCTGCCTATTATTAGCCTCAAACACCTGCTTGAAATGGCTTCATCATAGTAGCATATAGAATGTTTGCTGCCAGCTTTTATTGCATATCTCCATGAGATCTATCATGAAGTGCACCCTCTTGTGATTCTGTTTCTCATCTTTACTCCACTTGGACTTGTACTACTCTTTATTGACTGAAATATACTTTTGATTAACAATGACTCATAAATCTATCAATTTCTTTCATGAAAATGAAGATTTATGTGAATTAATGAATATTGAATATGGATTGGATGCATATATGCCAAATTTAAATTTATTCTAATCCAAACAAGTCATAAATTGGTGCATTTTGTATATCTCTATGCACCAAATATGAGGAAATTCACTGAAAACTGGAACAAATATATTGGCTTTGTTTTTGTTAACCTCATTTGTCAACTACATGTCATATAAATGTCATTGTCAAGCCAATACGGTAGTCAAGTTTGAGCTTGCAAAATAATAAAATGATAGATTTATGTTTTTGTCAAAAGTCCATTTTCTGCCAATGGTTAAAATGCAAGTTTATAACCATTATACATTTTGGTATTTGCTCATGTTAAATAATAGTCAGTTAGTACTCTTTTCCTATCTTTATTATAGAAACAATTTGTATATATACTGTTATATATCTATGCACTTTCCATATATGAGACACATTAAATGTATATACATAAATAGATTATATTAATGCATTTATATGTGTATAATGTCAATGTTTTAACTTATTTCAGGCATAAAACCAATTCGTTGTGTGTTCCATATACATAGACACAGTTCCACAAAAGTGAAATTCCTATTTATGTATATACTATATGTGTAAAAGCAGTTCCCTAGAAAATTCCTTGATACAAACCTATGTATTTTTCAGAGCTAGTGATTGTCAAAAATGTCATTTGACCCTTGTGCTAGAAAATGTTAATATTTGACCTAGGCTTGGCTCAGGCACAAATGCAAATTGGGATCAAAACAAGGCTTTAGATTAGAAAATCAAAATGTAATAATTAGAATAATAAATGAAATGTTCTTGTTAATTAAAAGTCTTTAATAATTACTATCGAAACATATTGACAGTGTGATTCATGTATTTTAGTAAGTTTTGTATTATTCGAATTTCCTCATCATTATCATCATTATCATCATCATCATCATCATCATCACCATCAGCAGCAGCAGCAGGCTGTCAGGCCTCCAAACTCTATTCTTGTCTATTCTTCCCCAGATTTTCCCAGTTAACTCCAAGCTCTTTCTGGAAAGGTCACTCGATCTCTTGTTTTGGTCTTCCTCTTTTCATATTTTATTTAAAAATATGCACCACTTTAATGGTTTAATGAATTTTATTTATTTAAAATTACTTTAATTGGGATTTTTTGTCCTACCTGAGTCTAGCCTAGTTATAGTTTCCCCCTTATAGAAAATGTATGGTGAGCAAAATATTTGATATGAAATTTATCTCTACCTTGTTTTTGTTGTTTCTATGTGCTGTATAAAGTAGAGCAATAGGCCTACATGTATCCATTATCTATTACTGATTCCCAGTTTTTGTACATTACCAGATTTACCCTTAAAAATGTTTCCAGTAGAATCCTTTTTGATGTTTATTTCCATTTTGGCTGTTGAAGGCCATTTTTATGTTTGTTTTGTGCCAATCACTCCTTTGGTTATCTTAATACTTCAAAGATGAAATTTCATTTTGTTGTAAATATAAATTAAATCATTAATTAGAATTAATTCAGTTTAATAAATAGTATTCTAACAATTGGAAAATGATAGGTTCGATTTGGCCTAGATAATCGGTTGATTCAATTAGCCTCTTATTATAATATAGATTTTCTTTATACCTTTTTTTAGAACTTTAGCTTTTTAAGAAAGTATAATACATACTCCAAGTATTGAAATACACGCCATCGTGTTGGGATTCAATATTTCGACATTAATTATGTCATCATCATTCCTGATCAGTGGACCTTTCGGTTTAGCTTTTTACATTACCATTAAGATAAAAATTAATTGGGTGTTGAATTATGGTTTGTGTAGGAGGCATTCCATCTTTACGTCTATTGATTTGTCCTCAAATCATTCTGTTTTTTATTATTTGTTATTTCACTAATAATTGCAATGTAAACATGTTGCTTTATAGTTACACTTTTTTATTTACTATACTAAAAATAATCTGGTAGTTTCTAACATTGTAAATGATGTAGCATACATTTACAATTTTCCACATTGTTTTACTATCAACAGTGTCACTTGGAATTCATAATAGTATTGTTAAGTCATTTTGGTGCCTAGGCAGTGAAAGTTACCCATATCATAGTGTTCAACATCACTTTTCATCCCTCAATTTAACATACAAATATCACAGTTGCTATGGAGACATGGTTAGTATAGAAACATTGTGGCTGCTATGGAAATACCATAGGTTGTTATAGGTACATCATGGTTCCTTTGGATACATGTACCCTGCATTTACTGTGCAAGCAAAACCATTTATTATAAATTCTTTCTGGATTACTGTAGTACAAAAGATGCGTTTTGAAACCCCCTTTGGTAATTGGTAGTAAAGTCTGGATTCATCATACAATGCAGCCCAACGGAATTTATTGTTGGAGACCTTTTAGGTTGTTGTTAGAATGTTAAACATATGTAATATTCTATGACACAACTCCACGACACAGACATGTCACGTCAGCATTTAACTCAAACAGACCAAACACGACAACAAATAACGTTAGGCTGTGTCGTACGACACTGTCCGAGTTGGCGTTTAGACCCTTGAGTCAAACTCATTCTGACTAACAAGCTTGTGCTCTGACTTTTAATCTGGTTATGAGAGATGTTCCAGTTCCAGTACCTCGCCATTCAATATGTTCAATCAGTACACTCGCATCGTCTTCTATTTTTTGGTCGGTTCACACTAATATTAATAAACACACTAATATTAATAAAATATCACTTTCTTTGTAACAATTTTTTATATTATTAAACACCTTTGGTGTTCACCCCTAAATTTATTATCATATTGATTTTTTTCATTCTGTAGCTGGAGCCTCCAACCAAAAAGGTCTGGATAAGGCAGTCTGTGTTGGTCTTTCTGAATTTTCTTGTCTTGTCCTCCATTTAGATAGTGTAGATTGCTTATATATTCTGTAAGCAAGGTGTACATACAAATATGTGTATATATGCTTGGTTGTAAGTATTTTAATATGGCTAGTGTCTTAAAATTTAACTATTTTTATATTTCATTCAACTAAACCTTACTGCCAATCTATTTGTCTTCCTCAGGTGTAAGCCCACCCTATTCAAGCCCACACTGGGTATAAGTAGTACCTTAAAGCCCCATTCCCGGCAAAATTTCACTAAAAACTGACTTTTTTTTAGAAAATATGCATTTGCATTTCTGCAATTATTATAAATCATGGACAAATATTGGCATGGCATGAATCTTAGTTTTACTTAAAGCCCCATTCCCGGCAAAATTTCACTAAAAATGACTTTTTTTAGAAAATATGCATTTGCATTACTCCAATTATGGAAAAATATTGGCATGAATTTTAGTTTTACGCAAAAGAATAAATAAAATGAGAAATACAGACTATTTCTCATAAAATATTACCATTTTCTCGACGAATTCATCGTTACTAGGCAAATTCAGAGGTTGTAGATCGCATCCACTGGAATACTCTCGCTTTTATGTATACTTTATACAGTCAATAAAGTGCGCCCTCTCTAATGAGATTACTTTTTGCACTTCGAAACTCGCACAATGCGGTCGTTCGGTTAGGCTGAGATATGTTTATTTAAGGTCAAAATCTCAGTCAGAATCAGTTTTTTAACATATTTGAAATAATTCCTATGAAATATTATATTTCACAAGCGTCAATACTAGCAACGGAAAATATCATGTCGGCCGTTTTTATGTGTGATAACAGAACCTAAAATCGAGGTAAGGCTAGGCCTAGCCAGCCAGCGTGGGATAGGCTAATGTTTTCGGCGCCTACGATTCAGTCTCCACCAGAAGCTGTCTCTTATACACATCTAGATGTGTATAAGAGACAGTATATACAGTATGTTTAATATATTCATATACACTATTCTTTATACATACATACTCTACATTTTTTTATTAATATTTTACCCTACTTGCAGTTCTGTGGCATATATTAGTCAGAATATCCTACTGGTCATTCACTATACATTTCCAGATGCTCAATATATATAATAAATCTATAAGTTGTATGCATCATGGAGGTATTATAGTAAACTATAATACCTCCATATGTTTGTATGCATTTTCTCTACTGACAATAATATTTTAATCCAAGTTTCCTTTTCATCTTTTAATGTTTCCTCTTTTGAGGATTTCCAATTATAAGATTAATTATCTAGCAAAATACATTCTTCCTTTTCCATCTGTTAGTATTTTATCTTGTTTAGTAAATAAATAGTTCTAGAACCTTGTCTCATTATTTTTAAGTAGTATTGTGTGAATTGAAGTTTAAGTGGTTCAATTTATTCAAATTGTTTTAGGGAAATTACACCTTTTCCCTTGGTTTTAATTTTATTATTATTATGAGTGTTGTACTAATAAGTATTGTGAGTTTTATTTTGTGAATGAAACCAATTTGTGATTCTTTTCATTATGATTGTTTTTTAGGATTTCTATTGTAATTTATACATATAGTATAATAGTAATACAGATAACAAATTTAAAAACATAAGAGTTTATTGATAATTATTTATTTTTCTTTCTTCTGTGGAAATTGTGTAGGTGCTGTTCAAGCGAAAGCAGGTTAGGCACGCCCCTGAAAATGCATGCAATTAATTTTTTATTTATTCACCAACTTTTTGACACCTGCATTGTGCATATGAAGTGTTATGCAAATGAAGTGTTATGCATATTTTTGATTTTAATGAATTTTACTGGTTAATATTTTGACTCATGCATGGTTCCATTTTTATAAATTTAATGTTTATATATTTTGGTTGCTAACTAAATTTATAATAATTATTAATTGTTACTTAAATATGATTTTATGCATAATCTATTAAGGTATGTCAAAGGGTTGGTTGAGCTTGATGGTTTTTTACTTAAAACCTTCTTTAGCATTTGATTTATAATCTGTTTTTGGCTAGTATTCAAATTCCTTTAAATGTATACACTTACAGAATTATTTTGCCTTATTGCAGAAAATAGTTGTTTCAGTTTTTAATAACAATAACCCATGGAATGAAACTTATATGCTTGAACACTTTCTTTCGAGAAGAATAAGTAAAGTAATAGTAGAGCACTGTCTTCCCATTAGACATTTAAGCCATTCATCTGTGCACTTTAAAACTGACTGATCTAGAACTTTTTTGCTGGGCTGACATATGTAGCACACAAGGACCTACAGTCTGAAGAGGGCGGAACTTGGTCAAAAGAGGAAGGTTGTGGGGTGTTCCATTTCCTATTGTAGGTATATTGGGGCATAGCCCCCCTAAAATCTCATTTTAATCTCTTATCTAAATGGTTCACACTATTGTTAGTGACTTTTGGCTGCCCTTTTTGCCATCCCTGGATCCACTATTGACACCCTCGAAGTTTATCTTCCATCTTCAGTCTCCACCAGAAGGGCTCTATTGGGACACTTTTATGACTTATCCTTAGTGAGTTTCACAATGAAGAAAACCAATCAACCATCTTTATGTCGTTATAATATTGCAACCATGATTTAGCGATGTGTGTACAGCTATAGAGGATGTGAACATAGTGTAGATGTTTGAGACTTAAAAATTATAGTAGAGTTTTGTGTAGTGGGATCAAAATAGATTTACGGTAACATTAGATTATCAGCAATCACATGCTAGGAGCAGTAATAGAAGACAAACAACACTTTACAGTCTAACAAATTTTATAAAATAATAGGCCTAATTTTATATACCGTAATACCACAAGCTATTGTGTATTAGACATATCAGTTTTTTTGCTGTGTTGCATCGTTCATGTAATAAACGATTGTAAAGGTGATTTTAGATTGTTTAGAATGTTTTATGCTATAATTTTTATATATAAACTCATTACTATTTCTATAGTATATCATCAATAATGTATTTTTTTTATTACATTACTAATATATTACATCTAGGCCTATTAATTAGTAATGATCTAACATGCAGATAAGTTGGTTTTATTCCCTTATTTTGAAATTTTTTAGTACTATAATTATATAGGTAAAAGGTCATTTATCTTCTTCATTAGTGTTAGTTCAATTTTAGAATTTCAAAAGTCTACATTTTCAAATTTTATTTTGTGGTTATTGTCAGTGTGGTGTTTTCTGATTATCTTGGTTGAAGTCTTTTTATATATCGTTATATATTTTTGTATATCTTTATAATCAGCGATGGATCCAGGTAGAGAAACATGACTTTAGAAAATTCTAATTTCTTTACTAATAAAGATTCAAAAACAACTCCTGTGTTTTAGAAACCTGTATCCATCACTGAAATTGTGTTTTAACTTTTGCTGTGGGGTTTTTTACAAAGTGTTAGTGACAATTTGTTAGTATTTAGATGTTTGATTCTTAAAATAATATAAGTTTATATAATACTATATTTACTGTGTGTCCTTTCCTTGGTATTTTTATCTGATAATGGTAAGATCAGTTTTAAGTATATTTTTTAAGAATATAAGATAAAAAAAACTAAAAAGAAAAATACAATATAATATATTAAAATTTATCTCAATTAAATTGATTTTCAATTAGAAAATGGTCGGCTATCCACTACCTAAGCCTCATATAGAGCATCAATAGTCCCAAATGATCAACCATATATTCCCCAATCCTCATATAGAGAGTTGGGTATAGAGCACCAAGTGTATTATATGGTCAGCTCTCCACTAAAGCCTCATAAAGAGACTTGGGATAGAGCCCCAAGGGTCCCAAATGTCCAGCTGTACATTCCCCAAGAGCATCAAGGGTCCCAAATGATCAGCTCTTCACTACCTAAGCCTCATAAAGAGACTTGGGATAGAGCCACAAGGGTCCCAAATGTCCAGCTCTACATTCCCCAAGAGCATCAAGTGTCCCAAATGATCAGCTCTTCACTACCTAAGCCTCATAAAGAGACTTGGAATAGAGCCACAAGGGTCCCAAATGTCCAGCTCTTCATTCCCCAAGAGCATCAAGTGTCCCAAATGATCAGCTCTCCACTACCTAAGCCTCATAAAGAGACTTGGGATAGATCCTCAAGGGTCCAAATGTCCAGCTCTACATTCCCCAAGAGCATCAAGTGTCCCAAATGATCAGCTCTTCACTACCTAAGCCTCATAAAGAGACTTGGGATAGAGCCACAAGGGTCCCAAATGTCCAGCTCTACATTCCCCAAGAGCATCAAGTGTCCCAAATGATCAGCTCTCCACTACCTAAGCCTTATAAAGAGACTTGGGATAGGGTCCCAAATGTCCAGCTCTTCATTCCCCAAGAGCATCAAGGGTCCCAAATGATCAGCTCTCCACTAAGCCTTATAAAGAGACTTGGGATAGACCCACAAGAGTCCAAATGTCCAGCTGTACATTCCCCAAGAGCATCAAGGGTCCCAAATGATCAGCTCTTCACTCTCTTAAAATAACTTATTGCAACCCGAGGGTCCTCATAAAGAGACTTGGTTATAAAATATTAAGGTTTATCCAATGATTTGGTTAATTAAGTGGATCTTCTTTGTTTTTATAGTGTGGAAACAAAGCCATACCACATTATTAGTTTCACATCACAGCAATATCAGGATGCATTACACTAGTTGCGATGTCAAATGATATTGAATAATGTACATTCTTGGAATGAAAGATAAACAGTTATTATTGCATATATATATATATATATGTGTGTGTGTGTGTGTGTGTGTAGGGTCTATATATATATATATATATATATATATATATATATATAGACATATTGAAATGATTTATATATTATATAAGATTATTTAATTATGAAATTTATTTATTATTTATTACGTTTACATTTATTTACGTTTTTAATTTTTTGTCTGCAAAACAGCAAAAAGAATATCTAGTAAGTTTTCCATTTAGTTTTTATTTTGTTGTTAGTATTTTTTGTTTATGAAGAAGCCTTCCGTCCTAGCTATTTTTATCTTTTCTTATTGTGGTGACAGTTCCTGCTTGTATAATATGCTATTTATATATTGTTTGTTTAAAGTAAAGCAAATTGCAATTATTGTATATAATTTTTTTTAATGGAAATAAGGGATTTGATTTTAAGTATGTATTGGAATTTAACTGGTTTCCAGAAAGATCAAATAGTGTATTTGAGAGTTGAATTTTACCTAATATTTACTTTATAAATTTCATGTGAAGGATGTGTAAAAACCTTATTTTATATATACACCATTTTAGCTAAATTTTAAAAAATTTTAGAAAATTTCCAATAACCTGGCAACTACCACTGGGAGACATCCAGAGCCCTAGCAATTTTGCTGTACGTACTTTCCAATGTTTATCTGTCCTGTGACCAGTGAATGACTTTCTTGTTGTAGGCATGATTTCGCCTTTGTTAGTCTTTGAAAATAAAATGCCAAAAAAAAAATAGGGGCACATAAAACATGTTTTTGGTTGTAGAATACTCAAAAGAAGATATGTGTGTGTGGAAAAAAGAAAAATTTGCGGACAACAACGCGCTGTGGCTGGATGTCCCCCCAGTAAAAAGTTGTGCGACCCGATAAAATGGTGTGTACTGAAATATATAGTTGTTAGGATTATTTTTTAAAAGGTTCACAATTCTCAGTTAAAACATGAAGTATTTAAGTTATTTTTTTGAATAAGCATTTAATTTTTTCCTTCAGCTCTACTAATGGCTTTGGGTTTTGACTTGTGCGTTATTTTAGTGTACAAAGTGTTATATTACTTATGTTTAGTGATTTTTTAACATAGAATAGAACTGCTGTAATATTTCTTGGTATAAGTCTGTGTAACAACTTTTAGCTTATGTTTTTACCCTTTGTCCATTATTTTTTTGTGTTTTATTAACCTTTAATATCCAACTCCTTTATTCATCAGACTTAAATCTGTATTGCAGGTTTTTTTGACTTGTTCAGATTTAGTGTAAGTTAATAGAAAAAGTTTTATATTATTCTAATAACTTTTCTGTTGCTTTAAATGTATATATTTCTTTTGGTGTTATTTCCATTAAAAGCAAAACCTCAAGCAAAGCAAAGTTCGGAGGTCGAAAAACGGCCACAAACAGTGCCGCCATCGGCTATACCTGATCCAGAAGTGTTACAAGCCTTTAGTCATTTAGCAGCCCAAGGTAAAATCGCAATTAAGTGCTGTGTTCACCAGACTTGCTGTGTCAGTTTTCTAATAGCCTAGTCAGGGAGATGTTTTTCAGTTGTGGGCCTGAGAAAGAAAAGCACATAATTTACTCTAGCTAGCAATGCCGCTTAATGCCTCAGATATATATATTGGATGATCTGACAAATTTTCCAAATGATATCCACTGAAAACTCATCAAACGAAACAATATACTAAATGCTAGTGAAAGTGTTGTGTTTTGCAAGCTGTGTGTTATTGTTTTGCCCACCCATTCAAGACCACCTTTGAGACTTGATTAGAGGGGTAGCTTTGTGCTGAAAGATTAAAAATTGTTAGTTGAAAAAGTAGTCTCAAATTAGGTCTTAAATCAAAGGTATACTGTTATCATTTGGGTAATTCTGATTCATTTGGTTTTCTTTTGGTTATTTCCTTTTCATTTGGTATTTTTTTATAACAATTGATTCATATAAATTATTTTAATTGCCCTAAAGAAATTTAGATGATTCTTTTTTTTACAATTTTTCACTGCACTATCCAATTAATTTGTTACCAAATGCCTGAGCTATTTAGATAGGGTAGAAAACTGTAGCATTTTTTGTTTTTTGAAGATAATAATAGAGTCAGTTAATTCTAATTTGGTTTTTTCTGATGCAAATTTAGTTTTTGAGGCATGGTTACAAACTTGATTGAAGGCCTATTGAATTTTTAAATTTAAAACATTTTAAAATTAGGGCCTACCTATTTTTTTAATCATATTTTGTAGAGAAAGTTTTTGAATTTTTCATTCCTTTGGAAGATGGCAATGTTGTTAGCATAGTTGTTTCCTTGTTTATTTAAATTAATTTTAATAAAATATGATATCTTGCTTATTATTTTTTCAAGATTTGACGTGTGATTTTTAAATTTAATTTAAACCAGTTTTGATAGCATTTTTAGGAAACAGCATTGTCTCTAACCACATTAATTTCCTCTGTTATTTAAATTATTTAAAAACAATTTTTTCCTTGTTATCTTCTCCATCAAAAGTAAAACCTCAGGTAAAGCAAAGTACTCAGGTTGAGAAACCGCCTCAAACAGGACTTCCAAAAGCTCCAGACCCAGATGTTTTACGTGATCTTAGTCAATTAGCAGCACAAGGTAAAAATATAATTTGCGTGCTGATGTGGGCACAAGGCTTGTCGTGGGATTTGTTTGATCTTATTCTCAATTGTAGGCCTTAGGTCTTAGATTAACAAAAAAGCCTAGCATTGATACTTAACACACTAGTTAAACAAATGTAGAGAGAAATACTACTACTTATTTCAGCCATATTAATAAAATTAATATAAATGATTTATTGCCAGAGCACAAATTTGGATGGTTATTTTCGCCTTGCCCTATAATCTCCTGATTTATCAAACATTATTTGATTAGTAGAGCTCTATTTATTTAAGTGGAATATGCAAAGTAATACTGATATGGGATTTTTGTTTTCGCATTATTTGTCTCTAAGTATGCATACTGTAAACATTTTCACAAGCACAATATAACTTAAGACATTAACTAGTAATGCTTTTGAATTTACTAGGACTAATTTGTAAATCCTATGTTGTAGAATTACGTCTTCATTGCAGTTTTATTAGGTCTTGTGTCATGAAATCTTACTAAAACATATCTTAAAATTTGGCTTCTGCTAAGTTGGGACCCATGTCAGAAGACAGTCAACCTTCAACTGTAGTATTATTATAATATTTTAAAACATGTTGGTTCTTGGGTTTCTCAATTATTATATTATGACTAATAATATATTTTGTGTGTGTATTTTTGTCAGGGGCGGTACAAACAAGTTCTTGGCTATTGTACTTCCCCTGTTCCATACAGGTGTAATTCGTACTTTAGGTGTATTGTGTCTCTTGAATTAAAACTTCTTGTATTGTATTATAGTAATTTTTTTTTAATTAAATTTTATTAAATTTATATCTCAAATGATATAATCCCAAGTACCGTATTATTTTTAACTTGAGTTTCCTCACATTTTTTTTGTTTATTTATTTATTATTTTTCATAATACTGTAATTATATAAATTTTTATTGTAAGTTTAGATGTTGCTATGAACAAAAGATTTGTTCATTTATTTCCTATGCAACAGTTTTGTCTTTATAAGCACATGTAGTACAGTTAACACTTTCTGTATGCTCAGAGCCTTTTCTGCTTTTTTAGTAACACTTTCACGCTCTGCAAACAATACTAACAATTTATATTTAACTAATATTCTTTTTAAAAATTTATTGCGGTAAGTATAATAATAATATTTATTCGACAAATACAGTATACAGAAATGAAACAACTTGGTTTGCCCAGATAGTGCATTGGGCGAAAGCTTGAACAGGTTTTGCTGCCTATCCTTCGTGTATTATGAAATACAATAGTATAATCTGAAAAATTAATCAGATACATAAAAAGGTATAGAATGCTAAACTAATTCATGTTAAAAAAAGAGGTAAGAAATTCATTATAGCATCATTTCTTTTAAGAGCTTTAACATTAGTAGTAACGGAGCTACTGTGACGGGAGGTGTCCAATTTTCTCTGGGGCTCACCCATTTAGTAGTGTCACCCATTTAGTAGTGTCACCCATTTAGTAGTGTCACCCATTTTGTGCCCTTCTCATTTAGTGTTCTCTCTTATTTGGTCCCTTGTATATACATTCTGTTATTTAATGCCCGTGCCCTCACTATTTAGTTGTCTCTCCCATTTAGGTACTTTATTAATAATGGAGACCTTACCAATTTTGGATATATTTATGATATCAACAATTAAATTTAGGGTCTCACTGGCATCTCAACCAATTAGGAACTACAATTTTGTGTCTCACCAATATAGAGGACCTCATTTGTGTCTGACCCAGAATGAAACCTCACCTACAGAGTTTTAGTGAAATGAAAATATAATGTATATACTACCAGAATGCATAATTGAAAGCCTTAACCCATAGTAAAATTTTCCCTCTAAGGTAAGTAAAAACAGAAAAAGTGTAGAGTAATAACACTGAAAAATGTGTTTAAAGTTCTATTTCAGGTTCTATTTCTAATCATATTTTTGTATCAGTTTTTAAGGAAAATGATATTAAATAAATGTTTAACTCATTAGCTGGAAGATCATCCAAGAAAGATGACGGCATCAAAGAATCCTCAGATGGCAGCACAATTGAAGATGATGATGTCAGAGGTCAGGCTCATTTAAATGTTGTTTATAAACCAATCACCATTCAGCTACAGAAAATTAACCAATAAGCAACATGACACAAATGTACATAGGTATATTTTATGCAAGCTAATTAATTACAGACTTTTGGCTGCTAGCTCCAACAGCCTTGATCGCACAAATGTGCCGGATCCAGAAATTTAAAATAGAGGGGGCTCAGGAAGGGATTTTCATGGATAGAGGGTCCACCCACCTCATCCCCAAACAAGAAAATGTATTATTATTGCACCGGAAATGGCACTCGCCATTTTTTATAATTTTGAAGAATTTTGGGTGGGCTAGTCATTGGCTGGCTCGGCCCCATTGAGTCCGGCACTGGTATTGAAACATCATCTTTCATACTTCAAAGATTTGAATCATAGACAGCTTTTTTTTTTTACTTTCAGCTCGCAAACAAGAAATTATCAAGCTTACAGAACAAATTATTGAAGCAATCCAAAAGGGAGATTATGAAACTTACACGTAAGTTAATAAAGAAGCTTTACATCTCAATTTCTGCAGATGCGCTATTCCAGTCACTTTCCTGGTATGGCCATCAGTGCAGTCAGGTTGACACATGGCCAATGCGTACCTCACAATTTGGTGTTGACGAACCTTGTCCACTTAAATCATGGTGGGATGGCATGTTGTGAGGGGGAGTTTTAGAGATTCAGAAAAGCTCAATATGTAAAATATTAATATTTTCATTTAAGTAAATTATTTGTGAACTTGTACATTTTGCAGCCAAATTTGTGACCCCCATTTGACCTGCTTTGAGCCTGAGGCTTTTGGAAACTTGATTCATGGCATGGATTTTCACAAGTTCTATTTTGACAATGGTTAGTATATGTTTTTTGGCTCTAGCTTACAATTAATAAAATGCACTTGTTTTTCTCTGCTCTTTTAGATACTGAGTCAATAACACAAAATGAGTTCTAGTTTCTGGGCTGTATTCCTAATGTTTTTATTTTACATTCAGGGATAAAGTCCATGGTTACAATTTTGGGTTCATCCTTGATAAAAGAAAAATATGTTGCCAACAAAAAATATTGACCATATATTCCTAGAAATTGTAGGTTGGTTGGGCAAAGGGTAGCACAAAGTTTTGTTCTGGCCTAAAATTAACATCACCATCAGCCACATCTTTGTCATAAGTTTGTTTCTTGTTTTCTTTTTAGCAAATAAAGGTAACAAAGCACGTAATACTATTGTAAATCCTTATGTTCACCTGATCGGAGAAGATACAGCAGTCATAGCTTATGTACGACTTACTCAATTTATTAACAGGTATGTTTGCTCTTAATATTCCCATTTATTTTTATGTATAAATTGTCTGTATTCAATTCTCAAAAAACCCTAAATAGGTTTGATTATATTTTCATAGTTCAAAAGATCAAATTTGATGTTTTGCCCTACCTGATGTGTTATTGTACTGAATATTCAGTATATTCCCAAATACTTGCAAACTTGTTTCAGTACGATAACATGTCAGGTAGTGCAAAACATCACAAAGTTGATATTTCCTGATGCAAAAACATCGAAATAAGATCAAAATTGGTATCAGCTTTCAAAAAGACAATGATTAAAAATATTTGCTACTAATTCTACACTTAACGTTTGAAAATATATTATCATTCCAACATGCATGCTTTGGGCAACTAGTTCTACCTTGTTGCTTGCCGTTGTTTCAATTTCAATTTTATTCAGTATTTGATTGGCAGCAAATAGCTGAATTGCATCAAATTTACAATTTAAATTTCTGTACACTAAAAATACCTAACAATAAAAAACAATACAATTCAATACACACAAAATACATTTTGATTAAAATTATCAGGTACTAAGTTATTAATAATATTGGACTGGATTATTGGATTGGATTTATTTGGTGTTAACACCAAGGATAGCCCAAGAAAGTCTAGAAGACGACTTATTTCCAGTGGGGTCCTTCTTGTGGTGATTGGGCAGTACACCGGGAGACAATCCCCTACTTTTTCTGAAGAGTGTACTGCTTTCTTTAACATGCACATGGGCCATATATGCACACGGTACCAACGGCTTAAACGTCTCATCCGAAAGACGGTGTGCTATTGTAACTTTAGCCCTGCATCTGAAACACAAGGAGAGGCAGTGATCGGAATTGACCCGGGGACCTAGAGATCTCCACGGTTTAGCGCACACACGGTGGCTACCACCAGATTAGCCGACTGAGCTAAGCTGCTCTTAATATTGTTTGCAGTTGTAATTGTCAGTAAAGTTTGACGCAAGTGCCACCAGCAACTATTTGAGGTCTGTCGTGTTGAGTTCTGCAAGTTGCAAGGGTTACATAAGCTTAGATTAAAGTACCTGAAACACATGACTGCTTTAATTACCTCATGAAAGAATATGTTTTTTAAAAAAGTTATTTATGATTCTTAAACGTAGCTCCGGTCTACCCGTGACCCAACAATCTGAGGAAACCAGGGTGTATCAGCGCAAGGAGTCTAAATGGCAGCATATCCACTTTCATAGGTCTGGCTCACCAAGCATGCCTGCTAAATAGACAAGTGTGGCGGACAGGGATGACTGCCCGGTGATTCTTGCTTGTGGATGTCGAATCCTCTTTTTCCCATGCCAACTGCTTGGGGAGAGTCTCGGAGAGAACATGTTGGATGGAAGAATTCTTCAACATTGCTTTCTCGAGAGATATTTTGAATCTATAAACTGTTCTTATCTGTACAGTTTTGGAAAATTTTGGCCAACCATGAGTAATGACAAAAAATATATATATACAGAAAAAAAAATGTGATTTGAAAGGTAGAGTATTTTGTGATGGTTTGGCAAGTGCTAATATGGTGTTGGTCTTTGAGGACTTTTTGAGGGTCCACAAAGCTCCATTCTCCAGTGTCTTAAGAACCTTTGGTTCCAAAAGATCATTTTTGTGCATCATAGTATCTTTAAACACGATTCACAATAACAGTTTGGGAAACAAACAAAATAACAATAATTATTTGATTTCAAAATATTTCCACATCAAGCAATTTTTTTGGCCAAATGGGAGAGAAAGAAGTGTTAATTTTCAAGACGTTCTCCAGACAAGAATTACAATTTAATTACACTAAATAATAAATTGTTTTTATTAAAGTATATATTGTCTTTTTCACATAGATATAGCCAGCAAGTATCATGGTACTGATGCAAAATTCTATTCAAATTTTGGAATTGCTTTGTAGATGAGGAATATAGTTCTTGTTGTGTATAGTTTGGTATGTAGGGTAATTGCTTATAATTGCAAAAGAGAATTTTATTGTTATCTTTATGTCATTGTCTTATAAAAATAAACATTAAGAAATGTTTTTTAAATATGGGAATCAAGTTGCGCTTTTGAATTTGTGAAATTAAACAAAAAAAACTATAAAAAAATATGTTGAATTTAATTCCCTTATTAATCAGTTGATTAAATAATCTATTATATTTAATATTATTATTATTAACTTCATATAAATGGTTTTCATGTATGTGCCTGTTGCTAGGGAAGCTATTTGTAATCAAAATCTCATATAATTTCTGATTTTAACAAGATTTAGATATTAATTCCCATCAATAGTGCTTTATATAAATATTTGTTTTCTGTGTCATACCCAGATCTTGTGACTTTCGACTGTTTTTATGTGAGCCAATGATAACATTTATCCTCTTTCTGATTTTGAAAATGTTGGGTTATATAAAATAAGACCAGAAAGGTTTAAATTGTTGGCATGGATTTGCTAGGTTATATCAAGCATTGGTGATGGTACAAATAAAAAAAATATATTTTTACTTCTCTCTTAATTTTAATTTTCTGACCTCTTTATTAAAGTTGATCATTGTCAAGGTTATAGACATTTTAAATTTAGGATCCGGACTGACTGTACCCATAGATCTTTACCTAATGATTTGATTTGAAATCAACTTAATTGGGCCAAATTAAAAAATGATTCATCATATTTATAGTAATAATAATAACATTTATATACAGTAGGGCACCATTATTATCATATCATCATATATATTTCTGTCACAAAGGTAGCCACAACAGACACAAATTCTATAGGATTTCTGTGTTTTTTAACTAATAAAAAGAAACAAAAGGCAGCCAATAATTTAGATACCATAAGTGACAAGAATCATTTTTTTCTTTGGCCTGACATTGAAAGATATGTTCCCAGCAACAGGAAAGAAAAGAATTGAACTGTTGTTTGGTATATATTCAAAATAATGTATGTTCATATATTTGTATACTAATTATGCTCAGTAATTATTAATCCAGCCTAAAACTAAAAAAGGATTCAAATGTATTTGATGTTGCCATCATTATTATCAACTATGCACGTAAATTACAGTTATTTTTTCGCATTTATGCACTCACGAAAGGTGGTTAATTTTACTCCAGTGTAAACCATTCCTTATTAATCATCTAAAAAGAGTGTGTATTCACTTGGTTAAGAGGTCCTACACTGGTTTGATTGTGTATATGTCTCATGTACGCATTATGACATTTTATGTACGGCATCCATTTGTTTAGTTTATTGGAACATTTTCACAAACATATCGTAGTAATATATAAATTTTATATCCTGCTTTGTATGTTTTTTTTTTTACTTTACAATTTTACTGTTTAATGGATGATGCATATCCATTGTGTGGAATATCACAGAAAACAGAAGTAATTTGTTATGGCAATATATTGGTGTGGACTCTTCTTTCGGTTGTCAATTGACTTTGAAGATGTCAAAGGTCATGACATGCAGGTTAAACAGTATGACCCTGTGAATGTTAATAAGTATTCTTTGCCTTTGCAAAACAACTTACAGGAAACTTGGTATGATGTGATAATAAGTGTTTTATTGCCCAAGCAAAAAACAAATTTGTTAGTATGTCTTAAATTCATTAAACAAAGTACTATTCAGTGGAAAATCTGATTTTTATGTCTCAATTGTTAAATCTGCGTAGAATATTTCTAACTTTTGAATGAGAGTCACAATAATATTAAGAAATGTAGCTTCATTGATGAACAAAATGTGATTTTTAAAAGTCATAATTTTGTTTAATCATCATAACAATCAATTTGAAATTTGTGATTTAAAATTTGATAAAGCGATCATGGTTCTAATTCTTTCAATGATTTATTAATTTCCGATGGAAGTCTGAAAAAAATGTTTTTGATAAATATTTTTCTCATGGTACAAATGTCGAGAGAACAAACAATTCTGACAAATTTGGTAAAGTGTTCATTTATTAGGTGCAGTGCCGTAGCCATCTAGAATTGTATGTGATGTGTCTAGAAGGTTTATTACACAGGTTGCTGCTTTGTTTACACAGTACCCCAAAATTCTCTTGTACCCATTTTTTGTGCCTTATCCTGTAGTTGTGGTCAGCATTTTTAGCTGTCTCTCAACTATTGTATTAGAAAACCTACAAGACTTATCCATCACAACACAAAACCTACAAGACTTATCCATCACAACACAAATCAGTCCTCAATATTACCCATATTGCTGATCATCATAATCTGATTGTTTCATAGTCATTGCGTGGACCCAGTATTTATGACCTTTGTAAGTTGCTTAATTTTTGTATCTTTATAGGAATTCAATACCAGTAACTTAAGTATTACTCCCTTTAAATGTTTTTTATCTTTTTCTGCTATTGATTTATTCAGTGAAATACAATGAGGAGTTCCTGAAAGAGTGCCCTCTATTGGCATTGCCATTGCTGGGGGCCTTCTCAGGGACTGGTGCGCGTATTATGTCGTGGTGCAAAATCCATAGAATAGATTACAACAACAAAAAAAAACTACATACATACAATTACAATATTTGGGTTGTAGCAGAGGATTATGTGAAAACCCCACAAGACCCAGCTATGGCATTTGTAGGGAGAGTAATCAATATAAATGGATCAGCCTGTTTCACTATTATCACTATTGTTTTATTGTATCTTATCCTTGAGGCATGGCTGTTGACCCTTTATCTTTCAAACCCTTGATTTGGGTGGGGGGTGTGGGTTTGATAGTTTCGTAAATGGAAACCATCCTATTCTAGAGAGGCACATTTTGGAATATTTATGCTAAGCCCATAAACATAATCTTGAATTACCATCAGGCATTGCACTGTAAGTTGCATGTATAGTAGATTATCAACCTACTCCTCTGCCGCACCCCTCCCCTTATCCCCAGGGGCACAAGCTTCATCTGTTTTTGACCTCCCGAGCTGCAGGAACTCCCCATGGCTATTGCACTTCAAGATTAAGCCTAAAATAAAAAATACTTGCAATTGAAGATCATGTGAAGTGTTGTATTAGTCCAATTCTTCAAGTTACAATGATCATGCTTATAATTATAGTGCTTTGTATATTTCAACATCTGGCAGTCCCTTAAAGATTCTAGCTGACAAGTACTTCATCAATGATGCATTGATTATATTAAGTATTTGAATAAATGATTATAGCCTGCTGTATGCATATGTTGAGGATTATGCAGTAAAGATCAACTTAATATTCACAGTTAGCAGCAGGGTATTAGTAACATATGACAATGTATCATAATGGATCATTATTATTTTAAATAATAAAATTATGAACTATTGATCATGAATTAGATATTCAAACTATTTATGAATGTTCTTTCACAAGAAAAAAGCTTTATAATTAGATATTCAACAATCTATTATTTCTATTGAAATGATAATTTAGATAAGATCATCTATTGAGCTCAAATCATTGATATGTGAATATTCACCGCAAAAACTTGTTTCAAGGTATAAAATAATGCAAAGATCAGTTAACTTTACAGAAATGAATTACATTTGCTTTGTATAAAATGCAAAACTACCTGATATTCAATGAGAATTGTTGCCATTTTGTGGTTCAGAATCTGGTTTTTAACCATATGCTATTGAATAAGTCATGGTAACAAAAGGGTCGTCCGGGTGGGTTATTTTTCTTGTGAATTTAGTGGATTAACATGTACCTGTGATTGTAGATGTTTGTTGATTGGCTAAGACCATCTTTTTCGCAGTTAACCAATAGCTATTGATGAAATGTTGTATTCTGACTCAGTAAAGTTAGGTGCAATTGGAACATTTGTTTTTCTTGTGTATGTTTGTTGTTTTATCCTGTCCCATCCCGTTATATATCGCATAAACTGTAATTATATCACTCGTAAATGTTCCATTAAGCGCAGCAGCACTTATTTATCTTTTGGGGGCTTCGTTGTCGTGCTTATTCAAGTGTTTATTTGAAAATGGCACTTACCACAATATATTGTAGTTTTAAAATGCATTGTACATAGGCCAATCGGGATTGTTGCAACATTGGTGTACCTTTACGTTTATTCAAAAAGGAATATACCTCTAAAAAATGCAGCTGTGCTTATTCAAGAATGGCTTCAAGCTATAAAAACAAAATTTTTATCACGCCTTGTATAGAACGCATTGGATAACAGTGCTCATTTGGGAGAGGTGCTTAATGGAACATTGGGGAGTTTTTGCTGCACGACGTTAACCTCAACGTTAACGGATGATGTCATAATTTATTCATCTTGCGTTGCGGAATATGTTAATTTCAGGATTTTACGTGCTCAACGGACGTTAGTTACGGGTTTGTACATACATATTTCGATTTGTTTACAAAAGGAGCGGAGTTATCGCATTGCAAGTTGGGTACTAACGTTAAAGTTAAGGTTAACGCCGTCCGGCGAAAACTACCTAATTACGGGATCTCAATAAACAATATGTAAAGATAGTACAGTACATGAGGAAGTGAACATACTGCTGCACTGTACTGTCGGACAGTCCTGGACCCCTGTTGTACGCCGCCACGACGAGGTCATCTAACCAGAATTAATAATAATTTCCCCATCTATATAACTTACTTTCTGTGGGGGCGCGAGTAATTTTTGGAGGGGCGTGCACATCCCCCTAGATACGCCACTGCAGCCCATTGGTTTGGACCTCCTGTTGGCAAATTTCTGGAGCCGCCACTGACAACAGTCATCTTGAAAAGCTTCTTTTAAACATCCTGCTTAAAATATTTGGAAAAATGGTTAACAATAGAAAAATACATGCCATACAGAGAAAATATGAATGTCACTTAAATGCACATAACTTGTACATTGTCACAGACAGGTCACACAATCACAAGTGATGTTGTTGGTCTATGAGGAAGTGCTTAATTCAACTAGATGAAATAGACACTATTATTTAGTGATGTTGCAATTGAGATGCAAATGTATGCGGGAATGAAATGTGTTGAAGGGTGTGAGTGCAAGTAAATGTATGAGCCTACTGGAGAAGAGCGATATACTGGCTAATTTGGTAAGTATTGTAGCTTACTGCAATCTAATTGAATAGGCCTACCATTAACAAAGTTATGGAAATAGATTAAAATCGAGGGGTTCTTTTGGGAAATTATTAAATTTAAGAGGCTTTTTTTGAATGAAAAAAGATTATTTAAGGACATTACGAATGGTGGTTAGGCGGAAAAAATAATCGTCCAGAGAACATGGCTCATGACAAGAATGCGTGAATGTCATAATAGTGACTAGTCAAATAGCAGATGCAATTAGTGATGGTGGGTAGGGGTTAGCTTGTTGGCCATCGGCCGATTGAGATTAGCAGGATGGCAGGATCATTGTATTTTTTCTTGAAAACTTCGATGAGAATGTGCTAAAGGTCGGAAAAAGAAAAAGAGGAGTAAGACTATAGGCATAGACATATAATATACTCATTTTGATATTGACCTATGAAGAATGTGTTTCCACTCTGCTGCAGCTCAAATCATGCCAACAACCACAGTTCCAGGATTGATTGGATTATTGATTTGCTAAAATGAATATATTATGAAATTATTTTTATTAGGGGGGCGCTTATTCAAATTAGAAGTGGGCGCTTATTCAAACGGGGCGCTTAAGGAAATTTTCCCATTAGGAGGGGCAGTTATTCGGGAGGGGCGCTTATTCAAACGGGGCGCTTATTCGCGCGAGTAAGGTAAACTAATTAGCTAAAAGGCCATCTCCAAATTTCAATATCTCCTTGTATTTATTATGAAGGTGATTTTACTTTTATTGTCTTTTTGAGAGGAATACCATGTTTAGCAAACTTGCCGCCCACCAATTAAATGATGATTTAAAATAAAAATAAAATTTAATTTTTGGCCAATTAGCACACCCGCCACCACGAAAAAAAATGCCAATTTCAGAATGAAATAAAAGTTTTGGTTTTTTTTATTACGCCTTTCGCTGCCTTGGAATCTCCAAAATTGAGATGTATTACTTCCTAATTATAAAATTTAATGCATTAATCATCCCATACACATTCACCAATAAAATTTTATTCTTATTTTCTCCATTTGGATGTTTTTGGTAAAACTATTTTAAATAAGAAAACACAATTTTTTAAATATTTTTTTCCACCCTCCTCTGACGATCTTAAAAAATAAGTTTGCAAAACAGACAATAAAAACAGTGTAGTCTACTTGTAACAGCTTTTTTTTTTCATCTGAATTTGACAACCAAGAAACTTTGGTGCTGATTGGTCACTTCGATTCTAAAAATTTGCAATAAATGCAATAAATATCCATAGCAATCCAGACTGATGTAAAAAGTGTCGTTCAGCAGGTCAGTCTCAGTTCTCATGTGGTTAGAGAGCGCCACCTAATGATAGCTTAACGAAGGGCAGGACTTTTTATGTAGAATAGAAATAAATATTGAAACGCGAGCGAAAGTTGGTTATCAATAGTTCACGTAAATTCTTTTTACATGGAATTCATGTAGATAAATTCTACATATTAGGAGGCAGATTACGACTTTAGTAGATGCTACAGGTATTAGTGACTTTTATGTTTATTTTGATGTACCGTGTGAGTTGTTTACTTTTGAGAACCGATAGCCTAGCTAAGCAGGCCTAAAAATAAAATATTACTACTACTAGGGCCTAGGCCTAACTCAGGCATATTCAGAAGGTTAGGCTGGGTAGACTACCCTCTCTGCCGGCTGGGTTGGCGTATATTTTGGTACTAGGCCTAGCTAGATTGACTAAGTCACTAAGAGTCTAGGTCCTACACCTATTATTGTGTTTATGCGGTTTTCAATGTTTTTTTTTTATATAATTGTTCTGATCAGCTTTCTATTGTTTAGTAAGGCCTAGGCCTAGCTAGGCTACTACTAGTACTAGGCCTAGGCCTAGTAAGTAGTAGGCCTAGCCTAGCCTACTTGCAATCAATATTTAATACTCCTACATACTGTAGGGGCTTAATGGATGCATCGTCATCCTCAGTTTAGTGAATTTAATTGTTCGGCCGTGCACCAGTTTGGCCAAATAATAAGGGTTATTAAATGGAACGCCGAGTAGTGTAATTAGTGTGTGAATTAGATATCACAGTGCAACGTTGGCCGCAGGTTAGGGTGTATACTGTACAGGGAAATCATCCGTATTAAAATAAAATTGTTGAAATAAATAGTGTAAATAAAAATGTATTGTTTGTTTTTACTTCTACTTAGAAGAAAACAATACCATTTAAATATGTAATTTAGGCCTAGTACTTTATTATTATGATTGATTGTTTTATGGAGTAGTTTTAATAGCATAATTTTTAGTTAAGAAGTGTTTACATTTATTTTATCCTGCAAAATATTCTAAGTTGAAACTTTATTTCTTGGAAGAAATTTTATTTAACTATAGCTGTAACTTATCAAGAAACTTGATTTGTATTTTAGAATAAAGTATATAATATAATTAATTAATCCTGCATTATAATTATATATGTACGCTAACAAGTGTACCTACTGCAAGACGATTATACGTTCCAGAAAAAAGTGATTGATTGGTTACCATATTTAAATAACTTAATTTACCTCATGTACAAACACGATGATATAAGTGACCTATATATTAAATAGAGGTAATTAATAATTAACTAAAATAAAGTGATTTCATCAGAGTTATTAATTAAGTGTAATCGAATGAAAAATATTCTACTTGGGAATAATCATTTAATCTAGGCATGAATGGAAATAAATTGCTTTAAATAGGTATCAAGCTGCCAATACTAAGTTGCCCAGTAACAATTAATTCAGTGAGAAACGTTCCCACAAGTAGTGTCCAATGATATTCTTGGGAGTATAAAGGCACAAAGTTTTGTACGCTGCCAATTCAAGAATGTTATCGGAGACGAAGTCTTCATACGCCGCCAATTCAGAAATGTTATCAGAGACCAGGAAAGAATGTCAAATGCTGAAAATAGCCGACTGGCTTGATCTCTGTACATGGAAACTGTACGAACATGTGCGATAGTTCATCAATCGGCAGACACTGTGCACACTCATTCTGCAGGAATGGGCTTGTTTTGCCCTATCCAATACAAGTGACAACGGAAACATGTATTTTTATTGTTATCTTCTCAATGGAGGGTGTTTACAGTTAAAGTTTTAGGGCGATGTATTATTAACTTACACGGGACTTACACAAACCTAATAAAATCCACTGTTTTGGATTTTATTAGGTTATGGCAGCATAAGTCCCCTGATTTTATTGAAACCACATTAATTATTTGGCAGCATATTAAGACCCAACTATAAAACACGAAATATTGGATACTGTACAGCAGTAAGAGATTAACCACACACACACATACACACACACACACACACACACACACACGTACAGCATACACAACTTTGCGCCTACTTGGCGTTCCATGCAAATATATCGCGGCTGAAAATTTCCTACACCATTTATGAACTGTGTTGTAAAACTGAAAATTTGTGGATATTAAAGTATACTGCGGTTGATAAGGATTCCCTAGTAATAACAGGTCCAAGGTCCCTGAGAGGCAGTCAAGCTCTCTGATGACTGACTGACAGGTCCAAAATCCTAGCTAAGAAGATGGGATCCATATTATATTATTGGATTATTAACCCACCTCAGATCCACCAGGGTTAGAGCCAATTTTAAGAACAGGCACCACTAGCTTCGGCCTACATTATCTTTCGACTCCGTAATTAGCAAACGGAAAATGCCTGAAATCTAAAAAATATGGCTAATTATAAAGCCTACTGTACTAAATTGTGGTTGGCCATTGACTCCTACCTAGGCTAGTCCTACCAAAGTTGGTTGATCTTGCTGCTGGGTCAACATAAACATACACCCCTCAGTAGATATTAGTATGACATATAAGTAGATATTATATACAGTAAAAAGTGCATTTTCATTTTAGAAACGATGAGATTAAAAATGTCAGTGATAAGTCTTCAAATGCAAAAAGTGTATGTTTTTCTTTTGTAGCCTGGCATCAGTGGACGGTATTGTGATGGAAGCTCCTGAAGACATGGAAGTTGTGGTTGTAGACCCTCCCCCATATCATAACCCAGACCACACCCTCAAGGCATTTGAACTTCTGAATCAGTTCAGAAAGTAAGTATCATTGTGCAGCAAGGATTTCAGACCCATTTATGTATGAGACAAACATGGTCAGGTACTATAGCTGTACAAACTGAATAGGGGAACATTCTTTAATGTTATTTCAACATGATGTAGCCACATACAGTAAAAATTTGTTCCATCTGTCCAGATTTAATCCCAGGCTTTTGTTTTATGTCAAATAGCTCTATAAGACAGTGTAGGCAAATTGGGTTATAGGTTTCCCTCCAATGAAAGACCATTTTTGGGACTGGGGTTTCCATGATCTTTTGCTACTTTGGTCTCTAGAGTAGTTAAAATAGTAAGACATTGTTAATACATTATGGGGATAAAAGATAATGTTATGGGACCACAGAAAAGTGATCTTTAATTGGAGAGGTGTTTAATTAGGAGACCTTTAAATATTTTTGCAATTTCATCTAACAAAAAAAATGAATTGAAATTATACCTTGATTATCCAATAATTTAGTAGATTTACTGTACAGTACTTGCTACATTTCAACTACTGACCATGGTGTAGTTTTGCTATCATGCCCCACCAAGCCTTGGTGATTATTAGTTTATCAAACAATAATATATTTTATATTTTATGAAACCAAATTAATCTTTGAGAAAAAAAAAACATTACAGTAGATGAGATGATAGTCCTTTGAAAATGTTTTGATTCAGTGTTGGTTTTAATTGTCTATTATTTCAATGTACATTAATGGGTTTCACAACAGAATGTTAATGTTAGAATAAAAACAAACAGGCTTTTTACAGTACATGAGGCATTCCATTCCAAAACCAGCATACTGTTGCTATGTTAAAGTGAGTAATTAGCATAAGAATGGCAGTATTTTATACTACAGTATATTTGAGTACAAGGAGAATCCTTAATAATTTACATGTATGTTGAAGCTTGCCCTACACCATGTAGTTCTGAAGAGAACTGTTGTAGTTGAGAAAAACTTGACGTTTCGATTGAGTTGCTTCTTCTATCGTCTTCAGGAGAATAATATCTGCAGAAATTCCAAACAGAGAAATACAGTCAACACCACCGTTTAAATTTGGAGAATATGAATAATTGTGTTTTTTTTGGTTTTTTTTGGCAATGAATGCTGGTTTTGTGAAGGCATGCCCATTATTAAAAATGTTTATTTTTTAGATTCAGCATGAATTCTTCTTTAAAACAGTGTTTATTTGATTGACATTGGTTGAGTATTACTATTATGAAGTTATGAATATTTAATTCATTGGATATTAGCCATGTATGTTTTGAGAAAATAGCTTCTAAATCTTCCAAAATTAATAGTTTATTTTTAAGATTTGTATTTTAATTAATAATTTTAATATACTTTTAAGTTAGATTTAGTAATTAATATTTTGCAAAAATGTTCTTCAGTATATCATTTATTTAAATGCAGAAATCTGAAAATGTTGAAAATTATGATTCTTGGACATTTTGAGTGCTTGTGCGAAATTATAAATTGCCACAATCGGCGGGTTTTGCTAGAGCCAGTCACATAAATATATATACTTCATTCTCTTTCTTTCCATTCTTCAACTATAGTAACTACAGTTAATACATGACTACCCATCTTTAGAGTGTTGGCTCTAGGGTACACATTTAGGAGGTTAAGATGAGGGTGTATGGGGTCCAGAAGCTTCTTCCTCACCCCACTGTTACTATCAATTCAATACCCTTGAAAGTCTGTTCATTAATACCATAGCAGTAGTATTACGCAGTGTAAATATTTGTGTTGGCGAATTCATTGGATTCATATCTGAATTAAAATTTGACATTAGAATGTTGAATGGTAACTCTTGGGAATATCTTGCTAAAACTATCAGGTTGATATACTGTATATTAAATAATTAAAATAGATACAGTAAACCGTCTAATATTTCCACATTCTTGGGTAACTACTTACATAGGGTGTTTGCCATGATGCAAAGGATTATTCTATCATTCAAAATACATTGAAATATGTGCACCTTTAATTATTTTATTGGAGATAGCACCATTTTAAAATTATTAAAATATTACAGTATGTTTTTAGTTATTGTTATAAATTATGTTAATTGTCTTGCTTATTTTTCTCTATTTTTAGAGTTTATATATTTTATGTCCATGCTGTTAGTGGTGATTTTCCCTGTTGGCTTGGAAATAATTAATAAATAAATAGATTAATTATTTAATATATTTCATTATTTTAAAGTACCTGTATTATGTAAATTGCAGTACAGTAGATATTAATATCAATTGTTACAGTTACTGTATCATAAACATTATTATAGGGGCCTAAATACTAGTAAAAACCATCACATAAACCCTTCCCAAGATGATCAAATAGGAAAATAGAATTTACTTGGCATGATTTACTATAGGCCTACATTATAAAATTATAAACTGCCATAATACTGTAAGTAAATGCTTTAAAATAATACTATTCGAAACCAATTTAGTTTTTAGAACACTTTATAAATTACAAGTGAAACATTATGGAGAACCATGATTTATTGACAGTCTATTCATGTACAGTATTCATATTTGACTTGTTAAAGATATTTTCTATGTTTGAGGTTATTTTATATAAAGTAATTTGAATTGTAAATTTCTGTACCAAAAATTTTCAGTATTGAAATAGATGCATAGAAAATACTTGGCCTATTCTTTGCTTAGAAACATAAATTGTCTGAAAACAATTTTCATTGTAAAATTCATCAATCAGCAAAACCTTGTTTCAAACTTGTGTCCCTCTGGACTGTATTAATATATTTGATCTTTTTTTAAATAAGCTATATTTCAATAAATTTTTTAGGTTTTTCCAGATTTTATGACCAACTAATTAAAATTGGGGAGCAATTTGAGCTTCAGACATAATTTAACATTCATATTATAAAGGTACCTTAACCTCTGACCTTTAGCTTAGTGTGTTGTCAATACCCTCTTTTTTCATCATTGAGGCAAAGTTCAGGTTCCTGTAATTAGTTGATAGCAAAATGCACGGCAGTAAGTCATGATTCTCATCAGACAACTTTAATTTGGGGAAGCAGCCACAATGTCTAATTATATATTGTTTGTAGTTAATTTATTGCCGATCTCCTAGCTAACAAAATATTAACATAATGTAAAGTATGCACTCTATGAACTATAGTATGATTCATTCACTGTCATTAGATAATGGTCTCCACTTCATATATTTAATTAAGTGTGTTCTTATAGCTAATGGTAATTCATTTTTAGTAATATGACCAAAATGAGGACAGTACTTAGTCTTTGATTGTAAAGATAAAACATTCAAAACCAACCATGTAATAATGTACATTTAATGAATGGATAAATTAATGTATAAATTTTATATGAGTAAATGGATAAATCAGTAAAACGACATAGAACGAATATTAATCTGAATAAAGCGAGGGAGGCTCTTTATTCTGAGTAATGTTTGTTCAATGTTTTTTAGACATCAATCAGTGCATCTGTTGATTTTGGAAAATTAAACAGATGTAGTAATATAACCAGCTAACCTGATGTACTGTATAGTAAAATGTGGTCTTAATTGGTCCACTGCCTTTGTTATGAAGGTACTTACAATGAATGGTCATTTTCTTTAGCTTATTGTGCTTGAAGACTACTATTTACTTTAGTAATCATTTAATCCATGATCAATAATACGTCATCTATAAAACAAAATTACAGTACTACCTGTACCATAGTTTGTTGAGGATAAGCTTATCTCGGAAATAACACCATCTTAATTTTGTGAAATCTATGCAAAACACTAGATGGCATGCTGTAACTTAACTTTAGAGGTTTGTAACAGAAATTCTACATTATGTGCCTAGTAATACTGAAAGTGTGATGAACCAAGTGTGAAATACAGTATATTGCATTAACATTTGACATCAAATTGCAGCCTACTGTAAGCCTAGCCTTTGGCTAATAGTATTTCTTTGTGAGGCCACAGACCCTATATGGTCTGTGGTGAGGCTCACTGTTGTTTAAATCGTGTGGTCCTTGCGTAAAAATAATATTTTGTTCAAGAAAAAAGATTGTACATGATGAACTCTGCTAATTGTAGGTTAAATAAGTGAAAGCAGTGGTCGGCTTAATTCAAAGCACAGTATATTAGTATAATAAGCAAGGGAAATTATAAAATACTTTAACACATTTTCTGAGGCCCACAGGGCCTTAGGAATCCAGACTATTTTATTTGACAAAAAAACTGTGTATGCCAATATATAGTCATGGTGTGCCTATATATGGTCATGATGTGATGTCATCATGACCATATTTAAGCATGTCACATGTTTTTGTCATATAAAATTTTCTAGTCTGGACAGTGCTTTAAAGTACAAAATTCTTAATAGCCATTATTTCCTTCAGACAGTTTTTTTCAAAAAATAATCTCTCCTTCGGATTGTATTCTTCAATAGCACCCTCAATGCTTTACAATTACTGTACAGCATTCTACACAAGGATCAAAGCATACTACTGTATCAGATTGTTAAAGTAATTTATTCTAATTATTTATAGACAGAATATGCTGTGTGATGTCATCCTGGTTGCCGAGGGAATTGAGGTACCTGCTCACCGTGTCATCCTTGCAGCGTGCAGTCCATATTTCTCGGCAATGTTTAATGGAGAGCTGTCTGAGAGTCGAGCTCAGAAGATAACACTTCAGGAAGTTGATGCGAAAGCATTGTCATTACTTCTTGATTTTGTTTATACATCAGAGGTTCAAGTGACAGAGGATAATGTCCAGGTATATAGCCTCCCCTATAGTTAAAGTCATTAGTTGGAGTGGTTTTCAGCGGTGTATCTAGGAATCTTGAAATGGGGATTGATTGGAGCACAAAGATAGAGTGGGTGGGGGCTTGTGAGGAGGTTATTGGGCACAAAATAGGATGATATGAGGTGATTTTGAGTGTGAATTTTTGCTTTGGATATTTTGTATGGGTGGGGATGACTGAGGAGAGGAGCGCAATTTTTTTGTGGAGGCGTACCCCTTAGATGATATGCCACTGTTTGGAGCTGCAGTTGCTGTTCTGCTACTCAGCCTTTAGGCTGGAGGCTCAACTCTTTGCTGTGCATTTCATTACAGCTACTGTAGTATTCTGATTAGGCCTAATACAAGAAACTCAATGAAAATATTTTTTGACATCTTGCATATAAAAACCTTTTACTGTATATGCAAGAAATCATGAAAAAGTAAATGAATAATGAATATTGATAATTATTGAATTTGCATTTTTATAGACACTATTACCTGCGGCTAGTCTGCTCCAATTAAATGATGTACGTGATGCTTGCTGCGATTTTCTTCAACGTCAACTCCATCCGACAAACTGTCTAGGGATACGTGCCTTTGCAGATATCCACTCATGCAGCAATCTATTTGCACATGCTCAGGGCTACACTTTACAACATTTCAAGTGAGTGTTCCGTTTTCTTGTTAATATTATGTAAGAATTCTTTTTCAATTAATTTTAGTTTTTTTCTAAAGTGAGTCAATTTACTTAGGAAAACTACACCCCATTTTATTGTAATTGCTTTCATTATTATTTATTATTCTTTATATTCTTTATTTTTTTATTGTTATAGTTGTTATTGAAAAGTAAAGGTAAACCGATGTTCAGTAAACGTCTATGGGGAAATCAGCTGTTAGGAGTTCATTGTACTAAGCCTCAGAATTTTGTGGTAGGGTAGCTAGTTCTTTTCCCGTGATTGTTGTTGTTAATGTGTTAACAATACAATTCATTCATAGTTATTTATTCACTGGGAATGTTGTTGTTCAGCCCAATTTCATCAACTGTTCATTTTATTTGGTATCCATAAGTCTGGTTGGCGGTGATATATTCCTAGCACAACCAGAAGGAAGAAAGAAAATTAGCGAAGTGATAGAGAGGAAGAGAGGGAAATTACAAAAATGAAAGGAGGAAGGACGTAGGTATACAATGAAGTAAGATATCCAATGAGAGCAATTTGTGTTTGTCCTTTGCAGTGATGTGGTTGCCACGGACGAATTTAATAATTTATCAGCTGAGCAGGTGTCCGACTTGATCAAGCGTGACCACCTTACTGTTTCGTCTGAAGAAGAGGTAATTACGTTTCATTTGTGTAAAATGGCAGTAGTTGTAATATTTATTATTATTTTATTCAACAATGGTTTTAACAGCTACAACAATTTGAAGAGGTACTCTAAACATAGATACCTTAAACTACAATGTATACAAATATGTATATGTACATATATTTAATGTGAATTATTAAAGTAATATGTAAATATTGCTAGTATTAATTTTCTAATTCAATGTAAATAGTGTTACTGGGCATTTGTTAAGTGCCTTTCCTTTAGGTTGTAAAGTGCAAGCAAAGTTTCCTCAAAATCCCAATCTTGAGCAAGCAATCAACATCAAAACCATCTCATAAAAAAGTCTATGGATAGACATCAACATAAAAAAGACAACAAAAGACAGAAAAAGAGAGAAACAGAGACATGTGAATTAGGCAAAAAGATGCGTTTTAAGTGATCTTTTGAAAATATTAACCTTAGAAATGTTATAGGAGAGATGTTTTGCCCTACCTGATGTGTTATCGTACTGAATACTCAATACATCCCAAAATACTAGCGAAAAATATTTGCAAGTGATTCGGTGGGAATCAAACCCATGACCTCCAGATATCTAGCCTGATGTCTTAACCGCTAGACCACCGAGCTTGCACTGGGTGATTAGTGATGAATCCAATCCCCTAGTAGCAGAGGATACTGCAAGTGCTATTATGATGTGAGTTTGCGTCAGGAAAATATCATAGGAATGATGTTTTGCCCTACCTGATGTGTTATTGTACCAAATGTTCAGTACGTCCCCAAATACTAGCAAAACAAATTTGCAAGTGATTCGGGTGGAAATCTAACCCACGACCTCCAGGTGTCTAGCCTGATGTCTTAGAAATGTTCTGAACATAATACAAACTTCATTAGAAATGTTCTTAAGATCAATACAAATTATTTGCGTTCAGGTGTTTGAAAGTGCAGTTGCGTGGGTGAAACATGATCCGGTAAACCGGCAGGACTACATGCCCCAGCTTATTGAGAATGTCCGGCTACCTCTACTCTCCCGCGAGTTCCTTGTGCAACGTGTTGAGATGGAGCCGCTCATCAAGTCCAGTAGCATGTGTAAGGACTTTTTAATTGAAGCGATGAAGTATCATCTACTTGGAAAAGAACAGAGGACGTTGATGAAAAACCCACGAACAAGGCCTAGAACACCCATAGGACTCCCGAAGGTAACGCTTATTGTCAAGTAACATGCAACATTAAAAATATAATGATTGAATTTGTTAGTCAATATGTATTCTTAATTCCTGCTGCAAATAAAACAAACTCATAATCAATGATAAAGAATATGATCTTTATAATAATAGGAAAAATTTTTACTTTTGTAGAACCAGTATGCTTACTGTTTTTATTGTAAACGGTTTTTGTCGACTGTCATTTATGACCGGATCTGGCAAAACCAACCGATCGTAGAAAAAATTTTAAATAGTGGGTTTTGCCAGAGCCAGTCACATTTGGAATCATCAGTACGAATGTGGTTTGGCTGTTTTTTTTTTACTTCCATCAGTTGAGTTGTTTTCAGTTGAGTTGTTTTCAGTTGGGTTGTACTGATTTAAACAAAAGAATATTTTTTTCTGTTAAATTGTAAAAACTGATAAAGATTTAGCATCATATTGATAATGATGATGTAATATTAATTTTGTTTTTTAAGTTGATGTATGTTGTCGGAGGTCAAGCACCCAAAGCCATCAGGAATGTGGAAGTGTACGACTTCAAGGATAAGCGATGGTCAGCAGCGGCTGAGATGCCCAATAGGAGATGCAGAGCAGGTAATTCTTTTCACTGCCGTGCTGTCCCACCTATATTTTGAGAGCAAGGCAACATATTAGTCAGTCAATCAATGAAATTTAATAAAAATTAGAATTTAATAAAATGCTTGTCGTAAACCCAACGATGTAACACATGTGATGGTAAAGACAAAAATTAAGAAAGCCCCCACAGAGCTTTGCTCAACAGAACAAACTTTGATATATTTCAAATAATTATATTCAAATGTTGCTGATAAGTAAATTTATTTATTTTATTTTATTTTTTTTTTTCATTGGATAGTAACCACCAAAAGTTGCATTAAGAAACTGTGAATGAAACCAGTAGCTGAAAGGTCAACATGAAACAAAGTTGAACTTATCACCACAAACTTATATTGACTTTTATAAATAATGTTTCTGTACATTTGTAAAAAACCCCTGGTTCTTGGCTATTGACACCTTGGTTCTGTGATTTGAGAGCAAAGGCATTTTAACAACCAAAGTCTCTTGTTAAAAAATATGATATTATGGGAATCAGAAAACTAATCTATTCGGTCTAACACTTGTTTGGCCTAGTCACTTTCTATACCTTGCATAATTGTAGTAGTGTAAGTTGCAAGTAAAAATGAAATGAATGAATGGAAAAAACTTCAGTATCTGTATGGTATTTAAAAAGAGAAGAGATGAAACACTGTGTATGAGAGTACAAACAAATATAAAGTGCATTTAAACTATATGATGTGCTGGACACATAGGAAACTGTAAACAAAACCATCAAGTCAACATTGTGTGTTTATAAAATCATGTAATCAGTTTACAGAACAGTCATACCAAGGCCATTGCCAAATCCTATTTGACCTACTTAAATTCTTAACTCATATGGTGCATTTGAAATACACACTGCTCGATGAAACAGCTTGATTGTTTTTCCTGGACATGATTTATGCTCTTAAACTTACTGCAATGGCTTGGGTAATTTTACCAAAGATAATGTTAAGCCAGCTTTTGGTTGAAGTGACAATGTATGTCGTTAGGTCCAGTCTAAAGAGGGATTTAGTTTACATAGCATTGAGTATCTCCATCCTATGATTAGCGTGTTTTGTTTTTTGGGATTTTTTTTATGATACTATTCTCTATCCACATAGGAGTGGCTGTAGTTTCCTCACATATTTATGCAGTAGGAGGTTTCAATGGTTCCCTGCGTGTACGGACTGTGGACTGTTACGATGCTGTACACGATGTGTGGTCAACTGTTGCATCGATGGAGGCACGTCGCAGTACCCTGGGCGTAGCAGTTCTCAATGGTTTGATTTATGCTGTTGGTGGATTTGATGGGACTACAGGTGATGAATTAATTTCCATAATAAATTTGATATCAACAACTTATCTGGCTATATAGTATTCAACCTCTTTGCTACTAGTGTTTGAGTCGATTCACACAGGTGGAAGTACAGCACATGGAGTAAACATTTTTGAAGGATCAGAGTCATCAATTGAAAATTGAAAGTCATTGCTTTCAATTTTTAATTTTTCAATTTCATTTTTTTTTTTTTTTTTACTTTTCCCTTGCTGGGTTTTTTTTATATTTTTATTGGGAGAGAGGTGGGGAGAAAGTTCTTTGAGCCTGAAACTTTCCTTGAATATACCTATGCTTCACATATTGATACTTGTTTATTTTTTTAATGAATTTAAGTATTGTATGTTGGTTCTCCCTGATTTTACGTCTTCAAGTTAGACCAATTTGTTAAAAAATTTTTCTTATAAGCTATTTATAAACAATAAATAGTTAATCATCCTCATAATTATTATTGTTATTTTTATTAGTATTATTCTTATTATTATTATATACTGTATATATAATTACATCATTATTTTTTTTGCAGGTCTGAGTAGTGTTGAAGTTTACGATCCAAAGAGTAACGAATGGAAAGCAGTTGCGTCGATGACAACGCGGCGCAGTAGTGTAGGAGTTGCTGTTTTAAATGGTATGATACAAACCAATGTTTAATGGTTATTGTAAAGGGCTCTGTATTAATTTTTTACTGTATTCTCTTGTCAGTTCTGCATCTTTATGAAATAAAGCTACTATATAAATAATAAACTTCATGATTGCTGTCACGCACCAGGTTCTGCTCTCAGTTGTCAAATCTTTGTTTTAATATTTTTCATTTATATTTTTTAGTTATCATTGGTATTGTTATTCTTAATTTTATTATTTATGATTATGTTATTTTTATTGTTAATATTAGTATAGATATATTTACTATATTGAATTATTATTACTGTTCTTATTTTTCTTGTCAGGTCACCTGTATGCTGTGGGTGGGTATGATGGGGCTTCTAGGCATTGCTTGAGTTCTGTAGAATGTTATGATCCTGCCAAAGATGAATGGACAGCAGTCAGCGACATGACAACAAGGCGGAGTGGTGCAGGTATTTCATATATTAAAGAGCTTTCGATATCTCGTTTGAGATCCAATCCGCCAAGATAGTTACCCGTTCTCATTACCGTTTAAAAAAATAGTGAGCTTTCTCTACCCTGTTTTGTGTTCCCTTGAGGACCAAACCCTTGGTGGCAGCACAGCCTGTTGCTACACCCGTGGCACATACTTGGGCAGCGGTGGCTAATTTAATAGTACAGAATGGCTAGGGCCCAGCCTAAAATGAAATAAATTGATTATATGAACATCTGTGAAAAATTTGAATGGAGATGCTTACATAGAATATAATTGATACTAATTAGTTTCATATTACCTCATCTTATTAGTGTGTCCAGTGGAAATTGACTGCATTCCAGTGTTATATTAATTATTCTATTTGTATTATTTTATGTTTTTTATGCTACTATTTTATACTAGATAAAGTTTTCATTTTTCCACCTTTTAAATTGTTTGTCTTTTTGTGGATTAATTGTCAGCTGCGATTTGGGCATCTTTTCATTTATAGACACTTGAAATCGTTAGTTTTTGTTTCAAAGCTGATTAATTAATCGACTTAATTGTTGATCAATAAGTTGTCCATTAACTACATTACTCTGGTTCCATTTATAACATTTCTAATTCTCTTTAAGGTGTGGGGGTCGTTGATGGAATGTTGTACGCCGTTGGTGGCCATGATGGACCACTGGTCCGTAAGAGTGTTGAGCTCTACAACCCTGAGATGAACGAATGGACAAAAGGCTCAGATATGACTCTATGCAGGAGGAATGCTGGTAAGAAATTTAATTTAAATGATAATTAAATTGCAGTATTGGGCACACTGTAAAATCCAAACTGGCTAGTTGAAGGGTTAAACTATACTTGGTGCCTGCCTTTCAGTTGTCCAGAGTGTGGGGTTTATGGCACATTACATCCATCCCCTTCTCTTGATATAAAGTTAGCTTACAGATATTGAATGTATATTATATATATAATATATTTTTCAGGTGTGGCAGCTGTAAATGGACTGTTGTATGTCGTCGGTGGTGATGACGGCTCTTCAAATTTAGCGTCAGTTGAATGTTACAATCCCCGCGTAGATCAGTGGGTACTCCTGGAGTCCTGTATGTCCACAGGACGAAGCTACGCAGGAGTCGCAATCATTGACAAGTCGCAGAGGTGACGCCAGGATGAGGGCGCTGTATCTGGAACTACAGAAGAAGCGCTCCAACAAACCACACGGAATTTTACCATACAATGGACTGGAAATTCCAAATAATGTCTTAACAGTTTGCTGATTGTTTTGTCTTCAATGTTGATGATCTTGATGACTTTTAAAAGTCAATCATATATGAAACTTACTTAAAGCATTCTGGAATAGATGCTGTATAGCAAATGTATGAATATACACTTTCTGGGAGTGTTGCTAAGGAGAGATGTAAATATACAGATTCAGGGACTATTGAGAACAGAAGCATTGAGCAAAATATTTATCCTGATAGGAATGATGCTGTGAGGGAGGTTGTGTGTACACTATCAAGATTTATGTGGCACATATGTGTGAAATGCCCATATATGGATGTGATGATGTCATTTCACATCCATATATAGGCATGATGATGTCATATGACATCCATATATCTGCATAATGATATATCATCTATATATGGGCATGATGTCATATCACATTCAAATATGGACAAGATGATGTTATATAACATTCATAATATGGAACAGATATGGACATGATAGGTTCATATCAAACCCATATGTGGGCAAATTACAGGTATTTGTTGCATAAAACTTGAGTGTGTAGACCGAGCTTCACAAGTGAATCAAGATGCCAGAATTTTAAATTCAAGTGAATTATACGGAATGAAAAGTTTTTTGTTGTGCAGTGGAATAAACTCAGTGCCGTGGCAAACCTAAAGACTTCCATTGATATGTACAGTATATGGTTTGAAAAGACGGATGCCTTGGCCTGGCCTTGAGCGTACTAATACACAGATACACAGATGAAAGATTTTGTGCGATGCTACATCAAATACGCAACACGTAGCCTTTTGTGTATCTGATCAAAAGTGTGGGATATCAAGCTATCATGGGTAGCAAGCTAAATTGCATATGAACTGAACACACGCTTTTTTATATAAATTCTACCAACTGCATTGAGGCTCTTGATTTTGTCTACTGCCACCACAGTTCACATCACTCAATTGATGATTTGGCTGGACACAATCTTCTTTATTTTGTGTTGCATCTAACAAAATAATAAGGTCCCCAATACTTCTCATGCAAGGCTTGTACACTTACCATATGTTTTTGCTTTTAAGCTTTTTTCATAAGTGTGTTCTATTACCAATGTTTTCACCGGTGCTTTGTCAATATATTGTGCATAATTGTCAGTATTTTTCAAATGCAGCATGAGTTTAGTATGTTACACAAAATTCATCTGTCACCAGGCTGCAGAATGGTTTTTAGTCATTTACACTGTTTTTTAATGTAAAAACTAATATTGAATATACCTTGAATGTATGACATTGTTGTATAGAGCATGTTACTTGAGGCAGTGTTTGTTGGTTTGGTTTTTTTTTTTTCATGTGGGACATTTAAATGTACAGAGTACTTTTGTTTTAAACAACATCTCAGAGATATTTAAGATAAATTTTAAAATTTAATTTAATTTTTTTAACTATGAGAGCTATTTTTTTGTATATTATTATAGTGTCATTAATAATTTGTGTATGTATTGCTTTAATCTTTATAATATCATTGTTAACATTTGTACATTATTTTTTAATCGTCTTCCTATGTTTTATTATCTTTTCAAAATCATTATTGTATAATAAAAGTAACTTATTTTAGTAAATTGAAGTACATTATGAAGTTCTACTACTGTTGATTATGTTGTTTTTGTGTACAAGATTATGTGCCTGATTCTGCTGCAGTTCTTTGTGTTTAAGACATTATTATGTACAAGTAGGTGAATTGATTAAAGAAACATTATTTAATACTAAAAATGAAATGGGAACTCACTAGTATCCTTACACTTTAACCTTGATTAGGAGTGTGTGTAATGTGTGTTTAGTGTCGGGGAGGTGTGTTGGGGGGGTGTGGGGAAGGGGGGGGGGGGGGGGGGGGGGGGGGGGGGGGGGGTGTTGCAGGGCTGTTTGTGTGAATGATGTGTAATATAGAGGTACATTGCATTAGTACATGTACAGTAGTCACTACTCCGTACAGGTTCATTAAAATATATATTGTCTTGTAAAATCTGAAAAAGTTTATACTTTGACTGCTTAAGCTATTACTGTCAATTGAGTTTTTGAATTAAAAAAAAAAATTGTCATGTTTAATGGATGAAGAAATAATACTGTTCCTATTTTCTGTGCATGCCTTTAAATTGACTGGTAATCAAATTTTAGGATGTCTCAAGTAAAAATATTTCAGCAAAAGGGAACATTTTTGATCTGTTTCCATGCTATCTATCGTTTACAGTATATTTTTAAGCAGTCTGTACAAAAAGAAACAATCTTAATATATACCGAAGAGGCTTTGTTTTGCATGAAATAATGATTATATTTCAAAAGCCTATTTTTTCTTACTGCCATTGCCATGTATTTGTGAGGTGGGTTGTCATCATGGATTGTTCATCGTTAATTGCCTATTAATGTCCTTGTTCTACTAAAATGGTTACAAACCACTCCTCCCTGTAGGTAAGCTTGCTTTGAAAGTACAAATCATTTTAATCCTGTATATTTGTGATAAGTTATTGTTTTCTCAAGGATGGTAATTTTGTAGAAGGTCGAGTCTTACTTATCGTGGCGATAATTCTTGCAATCATGAGAAAGATAAGCAGCAATATATTTTGTGGATATTTATTGTATTTCTTTGCCTGTTATTGTACTGATGTTTCTAGCATATTTCTATGGGATGGGATCTTGTTAATATTACTGTATTGTACTTCTCTGAGAAATGCCTCCATAGTATTCTAGACCTATGTTTATATGTGGGTGATGTATGGTGGGTTCTTCCTAATGTTTGTTACTGTTAATAGAGAATAAGTTCTTCACATAATGTACTAAAATATTGTAACTAATTTGAAATACGACGACATAACATATTTATAAACATTTTGTACAAATTATAATAAAGGGATATATAATTGCACAGTGTGTCAAATTGTGATGCAGTATCCATGATGTTATTATATTTATATTTGTTTGTACTTAATTCATGTTAATTGTGTGTCTACATTCTTTTCATTATAATTATCATTTTGTTATTGTTGCTGTTATTATTATTTAAGTTACTGATATGTCAATTGATATATAATCAAAGTTAAAGAATGCATTTCAGAGATGTAAAGTGGTTAATATTGTATATTAATATTGACTAGATTAATATAACCTAGTTATAATATTATGTTTAATCTAGTCAATATTGACTAGGTTAACTATATCTTAGTTACATTAACCTAGTTAATATTGACTAGATTAAACAACCATATTATAAAATCCAGTCAGTAAAATAGGTTGACATGATCCTTGTAGTGAATCCTCATGTGTTAATTTCTCCTCATACTCTCATTCCTTTCTTACCTTCCCTATTTTCTTACACCGTATGTTGTGCCTTTAAATGTTCTTAAAATGAATAATAGTCATTCATTTAGTTTTTCTCTGTTGAGGTTAATGTTTGCAAGTACATAGTGGCAGAGTGTCTAAAGGCTTCTTGTCTGCAAATTTGTTAAACTGTACAGTGTTTTGCCTTGTAATAAGATCTTTTATTATTCAAGTGTATATTGTTTATTAAACTTTTATTCAATTTTATGAATGGCTTTCTGTATTTCATTATTGGCCGACACATGCCCACACACACACACAGATAGTACCGCTTGCGGACATTGCTTGTGGAATGCTTTGCCCTATACAGACTATCAAATTTTATTTGACATCACAACCATATATAGGCACATCATGACTTATATGGGCATACACAATGGCGTGGGCAAAATCAGACTACGGAAAGATTTTCATAAAATTCTTGTATAAATAAATATTTAGGACACTGCACCTTGAGCATCAAGTGTGTGGATGAAGATAAGTGCACTAAAAAGGATAATTGTGCAGATCAAGACACAGGGACACCATCTGCCGGCTAGTCTATTTTGAGTTTAAATTGACGACCCCTCAGGCTGGACTTGGGGATACACATATATAGTTCAAACAAATAGATAAAAATAAAAATATGCTTGACAAATCATGACACATTATAGTTAATATCTTTATGATTTATACATTATTTGTGTTCTCAGTGCTAAGTATATAATGTTGGCAGAGGGCTCAATGGTAAACCAGAACGAAAATTAACAAAAACATAACACAC
>NW_022694754.1:550442-603759 GCF_011630105.1 Anneissia japonica | reverse complement strand
CGTGTAGCATAGCTCTCAACGAATGTAGTCCTGTAAATAAATTTAAAAAAAATATATATATATATATAATATAATTAAAGTAATTTTCTCCACGTCTGATGATCGCCTTTAAGTGTGAAACTTGAAGCAGCTACTCTGTAAACCGTGATGGCATAGTGAAGAGTAGCGACATTGAAATCAGAACAGCATCACTCATGTTGAAGGAACTACTTGCCAAAAGGTTTCAAAAATTTCCAATACTTGTGTCCAATAATTATACCCCACATCAGAAATTATATACACAAACACACACATACTCTACCCATTGGGCAAGTATCATATTCCTCCACTCCAGAACAACACACAATCTCATATATCCAAATATATGTGCACATACTGTACATACAAAAATAAATTTTAAATTTTGTGGCACATATCTGGTACCATTTGACTCATTATTTACTGTATGTACATTTTCCAACACAGCACCACCATCATAATATATATACTGCATACATATATACTGTATACGCACACATACATTCACACGCTACCATTTATACCATCTACAGCTGGGGAAGCGTCATATCCTCAAGGGACGCAGTAAATTAAAATAAATTTTTAAGCTGGAGAAAACTGGCCATTATAGTGCTTTTTCCGGGCATCTAGAGGTGACAAATTAACTTGTTATCGCCCAAGCCTAACATGGTTGGTATTAAAGGATGGCCCTTCTTTCTGGGAAACAAGGAAATGCTGATCACACCACTGCATATCCCTCCATCCCAATTGAGGCATCAAAACAAACTTCCACTTCATCAAAAGCACTGAACATAAAACGCTTGTTAAGTCCGATGTACACACTTGTTTATTTAATTTATTTTCAGACTGCAGAGATTTTACAATAGGGTTGAGTAAGTAGAAAGATATGAACCAATTTTATACACCATGTTTCAAAAAGAAATATATCTAATTGTCAGAGCTACTCTCGTAGTTTAAATAGCCAGCCAAATGCGGAGTCTGCTATTATCACGTTTTAAGAGACAAGTTTATGTGAATTGTCCATACATGGACATGATATCATATCACATCCATTTATGGACATGATGTCATATACCCATTTGTGTGCAATTTAAAGTTATTTAACACAAAATTTGATAGAGTGCATAGAGTTTTACAGCATTACTATAATAGTAAATGAAGATACATCTACAATTTAGATTTTGATACACTGTTAGTTACATAACCTTCAGATTTCATTATCAAACAAAATAGTGTGTAATTAATGGATATATTAAGAGTAATGAGCTGTAGACACTTTGCGAGTAAATCTTCAAGATATACCTGGTCTACATTGAAAGCTAGCAAAACCTGCACAAATCTAGTTGGTGATTTTGTTTAAGTAAATGAGCTCAGGAATTGTTGACTACAAAACATTCTATCATTCCAACTGATCAAAATATTTCCCTCCCAAAATTTTATGGTTCCTTTAGACCATGATCAAACTTATTGTATTTTAATTGGTCAGGGAGAAACACAAGTTAATTCAACTACTCCACATTGATAGAATAAATACAGTACGTGCAAATGCGAACCTTCTTCCCCAATATTCGGTTGCCAACTAAATCTTTTCAACTCCATATTGCTTTTAATTACATGGTACTCGCACTAAACCATCATCAGTATCTCCTACTGTACAACGTTCAAGAGCAACTTAATAGTTATTTTTCGACAACCCAAAACATTTGTAAAATCAGAACTTCATATAAAAACTTATTAACATGCAAATGACAATTATATAGGTAAGAGAGGAAGAAATAACTTTAGGATTATTAAGTATTTTAAATTTGGTTCAAGTGGTATTTTTTAAGCGATCTATTATTCTGGAAACGATACCTTTACATTTTACATGTTCGATTTGGATATGCTATACAACCTACTAAATACACAGAAATGGTAAAGCTGAAGTTATGATAAATGTATTAAACCATACATGTGTTATGAGATAATAATATACAGCTAGAGACACTACAAAATTTTTTTAATTGGCATTTGTTTTTTTAAAGTTTACAACAATAGGGGAATTTTATAAATTGACTTGTAAATAGATAAGAGGGAGTGTATTATCTTACCACAAGTTTAATATACATTTCAAAGTAGTCAATTAATTACTTCATACAAAAGTAAATTTCACAGACAATAATAGTTGCATGGGTTTGTTTTTTCTAGTCGTCTTCATTCTTATTTTTTTTGTTTGACTGTTTATTAGCCTTCGACTAACTAATGTAAATTTCTGTGTTGAGAAATAAAACCTAGGTATAACCAACATATCTTAAAACCATGGTCAACTTAGGATACAAAAGCTAAGGTAACACTGATTTTGAGGGGGAAAATATGCACAATAAATCAGTTCACTGTTGCTTCAGCCCTCGCCTGTGCCTAGACCCTGGTGCTAATCCTTATCCAACAGCTTTGGATGTATCTTTAACTGATCTCTGTGTATGTTTTAAATCTGTGGTTCACCGTTCATTAATACTTTACCAAATGGTCCTAATAGTGTATATATATATATATCCATATTGTGCTGGTATCAGCTAATGATTGTCGTGTTTTATCATTTGACGTAATACCTTTGTTGTTTCCCACAGATATTAACAGTCAACTATTAAATATTTAGAGTTTATGTGATGTTATCTTTATTAGAACAATGTAATTTAATAGCCTGTTGGTTATTACAATTTTGCAGAGATGGGCAGACACTACACCAAATATGTTCCAGGACATGCAAAAGTGAACAGGGCTTAATAACAAAAACACATCTAACAAATTTGCATATTACTCTTACGTAACCATGGTCCAGTGTTAGTTAATCATTATCTTGTTGTCATCTACAACACAATGTTTGCAAAATTTCCATTTCCTAACAAAAATAACCAGTCCCTGGATTCACAGTGGGTTGAAGTTGAGTACGGAGAATGTATGAAATTTGATGTTAGTTGTTATACGGTTAAAAAAAACCATGTTGGGAAGAAGGCATGTTACATGTATGTTTAAGCGGGGGAGAAGGTGCCTGTCCTTAATTTGCGAATTTTTGTGTCCATTCCTTAGCTGTCCTTTTGTACTTAGAAAGGTCCGACTTGAAGAGGCGAGCAATCTCTGGAACAAGCGGATCATCTGGATTTGGGTCATCTAGTAAGGAGCTGATTGATAAGAGGACTGCAAACAAGTAAATAAACATAGTAAATTCAACCACATTTTTGACATTATAACACATACAAAGCTTTCAATTGAAAATTGATTTACATCAACGTATTTGTTACTTGTAAATGAGCAATTAATTTAATGAATTATTAAATTTAGGGTTAATTATTAAATTAATCTTTTAACATATTTTTATAAGCATTGAAGTTATACCTTTAATTATGCTTAAACTTGGTAGACAATAAGCAGTGGCTTATCTAGGGGTTCATGGGTGCATGCCCCAAAAAATACTAGCACCTCCCCGGTCACCCCAAAAAAATCATGCTCAAGTAGTTAAAAGTCACCTATCAGCCCACCCCCACCCATCCCCCTCCATTTTAAGACTCCTAGTTAAGCCACTAACTATAAGTATTCTATTTTTTTTTTAATTTCAAATTTCCAATCTTAGTTAAGCCTAGTTTATATAAAATTGCTACAGCGTTTTCACTGCAATCATTGAACTGCATATCTGTCCCCTAACGCAATTTGGAAGGCTGCCCGATTCAACTGACCAATCAGCATCACCAAAAGAAGTCAGTGAAAGAATGTAGCGATATCATGGAAACCAGGCTTCAGGTGGTCCTACCCTGAAACTTTATAGGAAGCTTTTAATTATTGCAAATTATAAATACACATAACATACTGACCTTTTGATATGGTCAATGCAGGTGACCACTGTGATCTTAGAATGTCCAGACAAATGCTGCCATTGCTGTTTATATTCGGATGATAGATTTTTGTTGTAAATGCCACCTGAAATGCAAAAGAAAATTCACATATTTTTTTATATATTTATTAATTCCTTCATTCATTAGTTTATCTATCCATTTGCCTATACTGACTATCTATTTGTAAATTAAATACCTACCCACCAACTCATTTATTAATAAATTCATTTATACATACATCCATCCATTCATATATTCATCCATACATCCACTCATTTATATCCATTAATTTATCCATAAATTAATTAAGTTGTTGGGGGTGTGTGGTGCAGCGTATAAGGTGTTGGACTTCTGATCACGGGATCAGGAGTTATCAACTGCTTGTGTCCTTAGACAAGATACTTTACCTACATTTGCCTCTGTCTACCCAGGAGTACAAGTTGGTACCTGGTAGGTTTCAACACAACTGCGCTGATTACTAGCTGTAATATAATGGAATTCTCCCCAGGGAACTGAGTATGTGTTCCATACGTGTTTGCTCCAATGACTGGGGTAGTAATGTGAAGTGCTTAGAGGCTTTATGCATGAAGCACTATATAAGACTGACATATTATTACCATTATAAATTTATTTATCTATTCATTCATTCATCCTTAATCACTTCTCTATCCATCTACAATTTATCCATTCATTTCTCAACATAGATAGCATCTATCTTTGAAAAAAATACAGAGTTTGTAGGGCTAAAATTTTATGAAAATAAAGTTTCTTACCTTTGGAGGTTTAAATGGGTAATCCGTTGGAAAATGTATGGTTAGAAAGAACACACCTCCTGAAAATGGACTATCAGGCTGCCATAAAAACATCAAAGAGAAGGATTAGTTTTCACTTGCTATACTGTATGGGCAACCATTTTATATAATTATCAATATATAAAACTATTATTCAGGACCCTTGATGCTATTACTATGAGGGTTTCAGCCCTGTCCAAATAAAAACATGTGACATACCTAAATATTTCAATTGCCTTAGCTATTAATTTACATGATTAGACAAGTAAAGTAGTGCTTGTTAAAATAATGGTATGCAGTAACTAACTAAATATGGTCATGATAAAATTACATCATGACCATATATAACAGTTTTTTATCGAAGAAAATGTGTTAGTCTGAACAGAACCTTAGAGAGTGGTTTGTTTCCTAAGCCGTAAAATAATAAATTGTTGATTCAAAAAGGATGCTACTGGATTACGAAATTAGTAAACAACTCAAGTAGATTGAATTCAATGAATGATGATGGCTGACAGCTAGTAGCAACCATGACAAGGATTTGCCATCAGTAATGACCCTGACCTTAGGACATCACTATGACCTTCATGATAGTTCCTATAGAGGTCAAAGACAAAGGGACATTGTCATATAATACTGTAGCACTTACCGGACCCATTATTGTAGCTTGCCAGTGAAACACTACAGAGAAAAAAAAACCAAAGATTTTTAGTTATCAGGACATAATGTAATCTAACTACTAACGTACAGTACTCCCCTTCAGGATACCTAAGGGCAAACCCCTACTAAGGACACTTTTTTAGCATTTTAAAACTATGGCCATTTTCAGGGGACACCCCTATTAAAGGGGATACTTTTTTGGTCCCATGTGTCCAACTTTATTAGGGGTTCAATGTTGTATGCTTTATGAGGTGTAATGAATTGTAAATACAAAAAGTAAATTGCTCATTTTAGATTACACTATCTATAAACACAGAGCGAATTATGTGATTTGGATTTAAGTAAACCCATGCTTTTTCATTCTTGAGAAATCGGTCAATTACCAGTAAACAAGTGACCTATGACATATATGTTAATGTACTACAAGTCAACTGACTAAACCTTACTGGACCAATTCATAACATTGAGTGACGAGTTGTCTGCACTGATGGAATTCAACAATTCCATTTAGAGAAAACATTTTGTATTCCAATCAAGTTTTAATGTGTATTATTGAGGTTGAATATTTAATTAGCCTAGCTAAAAGCAACTTTTTAATTTTCTGTTAAGTCAGGTTTTACAGTGAAAAAAAGAATAAACTTATTTTTATATATACTATAGAACTAAATATTGAATATTGCCTACAACCACCATAACCCCACCCTCCCCACTTCCTGCTAAAGCTAGTTTTACATTAGACATAATAATGACACGACAACAACATATCATCACCTAGTTTTTATTCTGCAACACTGTGTGCGTCTGTATTTTGTCGTTGTCATGTCATAATCATGTTTAGCGTAAATGCAGCTTTACTATGGTACAAAATGTATCGATAAATTCACAAACTAATGTTGTCAACTTGAGAATTTTTAAATTAATTATTGCATGCTTTCATTTTTACTTTCAGTGCTTCTTGTAAGTTCAACACATTCTAAGATCACATAACATGAATTATGTCTGTATACAGAAAACTAACAAACAGTTCTGAGGTTATATGCAACATTAAATATTAAAACTGACAATAAATAAATGGACAGCGAGAGTCTACAGGAACAAAAAAAAAGTGTCTACATCAATTATTTTAGACTCACAAAAAAAAATAGGAACACAATGACATTAATTTTTGAAATTAGTCATAAGTTAAAATTGGTAATTAATGCATTTAAATTTTTCAGTTTGAAGAGAGATATTACAATGTGTCATTTTGAGTTTCTAATTCATGTAACAGTTCTTAACAGACGTACAGCCTAAAATCCACTGCAGTGTTCACCCAACATTAGCAACAACATACATGGGACAGGAACTAGCGAAAAGGCCCATTGAATTTCACTACTGTGTAATGGTTCAACATTACAACTTAAAAAATACAAAATTTGAAAAAAAAAAAATTAAGTTGTTTTATAAAAATATAGGCCTACAGACAACAAATAACAGTGGTGTAACAAAAATTTGGTATGGTTACGTAGAAAGCGCTAATGTAATGTAACTGTTTGGTAGTAGTTTAAACAATACATGGTTGCCATAGAAAGAAATACCAGTATTGTTATTCTGTCAATAAACAAGAACATTATGCAATGTTAGCCTCGTTAAATAATAATATGTTAATGTGATGTGGTCCCACATGTCATATTTATGATATAATATTATATAATCAGAACCTTAACAGCCACAGGCAGGTTTTTCAATTTTTAGAAAATGAAAATTAACATAATGACTATTTTTAGCTGATGAGGTCATACATCTTTACCTTTTCAATATTGCTATTTACTACAGTACATTGATTTGGAGCCTGAATTTCTATCTTGTTCTCACCTAAAATGTTCTAAACACTACTGACACTTCCTTGTTCATACTGTACCGTATAACCGATACCAGAATTATTATTGATGTGTGTAATAACAATGTAATACCCTGCCTACACCGATTTTGATATTATAAATACAAAGCATTATTTTTTTAAAGTTTAATACTTACAATCATCACCAACTGGACCAGCTGAACATTGTGCAGGGGGATCTCTTCCAAGATCTTGTAATTCCTACAAAAAAAAACCAAAAAAAAACAAAGATAGTTGATTGGGATACAGCAAATATCATGTAGATGGGTTAGTGGATTTGAGGGGGCACAGAACTGCACTGCCTACTTTACAATCCATGGTCTAGTTTCAACTTTTATAAAGGCCAGATCTCTTTATTTAAACTCTTTTTATATATACATTTATATTTTCAGTTTATAATAATCTTTATGTAAGGTGGGTTTTCCAGGTACAGCAGGCTACCTCTTTCTCCACTGCCACTGTCTAGGCCTACTTTAAAGTTATCGAAATATTACTGATAATTCCATCATCATCATCATCAGAGAGATCCCTTCACCAAACCACTTAAGTAATGTAATTTTCTTATTACATTATATTCACATTTGATGTTTTCAGCCTCAAATTTAAGCCCCGGTGGTGAATAAACTTTGAAGCTGGAGGTTATTTATCACATATATCACCATTCAAAAACCTAGGAAATAATTATTTGGTGAGTAAAAAAGCAAATATTAGGAATTAATCATCCAGTTAGGCCTACATGACAAACTATACAAGGAAACACTTTGCACTATTAAAAGCAATGACAATTGTTAATAACAAATGGTATGTAAGTTCAATGGAAAATAAATTATGCATCAATGACGTGTTTTAATAATAAAGCACTTTTTTACTAACAAATTTATTGATGTTTGCTGGCTTTACAAGAATTCAGGAAACCGCCAGCAATATCTATGTTTTCAATAACTATTATTAGCAAAAAAAAAAAAAAAACACTATAAAATTAATTACTTTATCAGTTTTTGAGTACCTGTACTGAACCTTGTAATTCATTTCATCATAATGTGTTTGAATTTTTGGTTGTTTAAAAAGTAACACTACATATTAAACCTTTACAACTATCATTTGATAGGATTTATACAGCGATCCAGAAAAATGCTCAAGGCGTTTTCCCCTGGTCATTGGATACGGGATCAGTCATACACAACGTGCAACCTCCTTCGCTCCCTGAGGAGTATTCCTAGGTTTCTGCATGAATTAAATTAAAATAGTAAAATGCCATTGTATATTAATTCTCAATATTGAAGACTGAAATACATCTATCGCATACTTTACTAGTACTATCAGTAACACATACTGTATGACAACGAAACTATATCACAGCCAGTGGCGACACCAACGGGGAGGGGGAAGGGGAGCTTACAGTAAGCTTCTAGCTCCCAATTACCTACAATGTCAGAACAAAAAAAAAGATTGTTTCTCAAAAAATATTCTTCAGGCATAATACATTCTAATACCTATTAGATCAACTTAAATTCAACCTCATTGCCCAGTTAGTCGAGGTGCCATTATACCCTGGAATTCAAACAGGATTTGGTTGGAGCCAATGCTGGGCATTTAGTCGGACAGCTTAGCCCACAAAATCCTACGACCACAGCTGATTACAGCACTTTATATGGAGAAGATACCTGTACATGAAAACACAGATACTGTGTCTATAATTACTAGTAGTTATGATGTGTGTTAGTTACTAATATTGCAACACCATGAAAATATTTGATATGACTTGATTATCCTTTCCAAGTAAAATGTTGTAGGCCTAAACCTTACATGTAAAGGGTCACCTCTCAAGACTCCTATTTACCACATTCTCCTTTGAAAATCACAATGTGGCATATTTCTATCAGAGCTACAGTAGTATTTTATTAGAAATTTCTAGAAGTAAAGAATTTAGAAGTCTTTCAAGCCTTGCAGTAGTACAACAGTACTTGTAAGCATGATTTACCATCTATACACATGCCCTACAGACAGTACCAAGTCTAGGCTATCTCAATTGATGATCTATAAATGACTCATCTGATTCACTTCAGAGGCATTGCGTATGCTATCTGTTCATCACTGCATGTACTACAATAGGCCTTATTGATCATCTAATCAAGGTTATTCATTTCCTCATATTGGTCCATTATCATCTATTAAAAATATCTCTCCATCATGGTGATCATTGTTATTTTTACCATTGCACAAACATATATTTACCAGCCAATTTAAAGGTACATGCAAAATATAGAAAATGTATTATCTACAATTTTACTTGACCGTTACCAGAAATTTTATTTCTCATCCAGACTTTTAATTATATATTAATAACCTAATTAAGGTACAGTAATTATACAAATAAGCAAATTAAACATGAAATTGCAGGAAGAGTAAAAATAAAAGGCCTACATGACAGGGGCTTGAGTAGAGCTTAAGGTGCCTGAGCTTTTCCCTGCCATTGGTGCCATGACTGCACCAGAGAAGAATGAAGATGCCCTAAAAAACATGACAAGACAAACAATACAAATGAGAATAGAACTACAGAGAACTGCCAATGGTAGGCAAAGACTGGCGTCGCTTGCTCTTCAAATTGATTTTGCTCCTTTGCCGTTTTGGCCTATGCCTATTGCTGTTTTGGTACTCGTCATTGCTGTTTTGGTCTGCTGCCGTTTTGGTACTTGTCATTGCCGGTTTGGTTTACTGCCGTTTTGGTTATTGCCGTTTTGGTCATTGCCGTTATGGTTTATTTTGACCTTGCTACCTGACACCTTCCATCAGTATTTTGTTTGAAGTGTTATATCTCACAGGCCAACCTAAAGTTAATTTTATTAGGGGTATTAAGTGGTAGGTTTTCATTGAAGTCTAATAGGCTTAAAACAAAATCGCTATAAGACATAGTGTCATCAATGAGAATTATAAAATGCCTAAATTTGCTAAATTTTATAAAATATAAATTAAAGGTAAATTAGTACCCTGTACCCTGTAATTTTTTATCACTCTATAAGCCAATTCGTAGTTGAACTTCATTTGGCTGTTTCAAAGGTTAATTTACATAAACCTATGTTGCCTGTAATGTTTGTTTATGCAAATTGACCTTGATATAGGCATGCACAAATCAAACTAGTAGTTGGCTTATTTGATACGATGATACTTGTCAAAAACCTTGATGTTATGACGATAATTATAATGTGTTTTTGTATGAAACTAACTTGTAAAGTACAGTAATGGGTTAATATGAAAGTCCCAACAATATGACAAAACCAGGAAGTCAGCTTTCTTTTTCATACACGAAACAAAGAAAGACGGATTTGCTTAGTAATGTAAAATTGTTATTTGCATCTTGAAATATGAACCAGCTCACAACTACTCTAAAAACAACAAAAATTCTAGAAAATTAATTCAGACAGTATAATCTTTCTGTAAAATAGGGTCAGTCAGTAAATCAGCTTAAATGCTGGAAAAACGAATACAATCTAGACACACCCCAGCAACATGTGGTACTATAGAATAAAGAGAAACTTTGCTTGCTTCAACTTCTAAAATTCAGATTTTCTAGAGCAGTGATGTAGTTATGGTATGCGGGGCCACCCAGCTTTAAAGTTTTCCACCCAGTGTAAAGCTAATTTCATGGCCCTCCATCCACCCTTATTAACCTACAGTACTTTTCCATCCTTAAAATACACTCTTATTATTTAGAGTGTACTAACATTATCACCACCCTTCAAATGTCACCCACCTTCAGATTTCTACAGCTACAACCCTACTTGAGTAAAGTTCAAGGCATTGATAAAAAACAGAACAAGACTTTAGATTGAAATTTGAATTCATGGACAATATTTAAGTAACCATAGGCCTACTATTAAAAAAGGTAAATAGCAATCAGTACACTAAAATCATCGGAAATCAGATCTACCATTTCCTACCAGATGTAAAGTGATTGCAAATCTACTTAAGGTTACATCGGCAGTAGCAGGGACGGATTTGGGGAAGGGGATTTCGGGGGGCATTCCCCCGGAACCCCTACGATAGTGTTGTCTCGATCGGCCCAACTTTCGGCCCCCCTTTTGGACATCTCAGGATCCGCCCCTGAGTAGTACTACCATACCGTACTGTAGGTCCCCACAATACACGGATGGACAATCTGAAGGAAAGCTGATAATTCTTTATTTCTATTGACCCTGTATCTCAAATGACGAAACAAAACAGAAATAATTGAGTATTGCCTTGGCAGAGTTTTACAAAAATCATGTTGAGAGATAGGAATCTGAGCAGTTTAAAAAAAAAATGCTGGCCTAGCATGAATGATGAGGGAAACAAGAAAAGTAACATACAGTAAGGGCATTTTGTGAGTTTTATCAGCTCAAACTTAGAGCTGATGTTAGATATATAATAGTAGCCTCCTTGATTGACTGCAGATTGAAATTATGTTGTTCTTTAAGCAAGACCAATGTATTTACTATTACTAAGAGAAACCAGAAAAACCATGCATTAGTAAGAAACAAAATACTATTATATCATTTAGTTAATTTGCCTAAGTAATGAAACAACAGAGGACTATCAAAAAAGGCATAGATAAAAGTTCATCTAAAAGTTAACAGTTACCTTCACAATAGCCTAAACTACAGTAGGCTACATCAGCCCTACCAATTAAGAAAGGCTTGTCCTAACTAGCATTGGCAGATTTGAAGGGAGATTTGGGGGAGGGTTCAGGGGGGTCCTGATCCCTCCTTGGGAAAAAAAAACATTCTCTGTGTACCGGTACACACATAGGCCTATTGTAATAAGAATGAAAAAAAAAATTACCTGACCGTTTACAAAAGGGGAAAACCTTGAATTTTGATTAAAAGACACTTCAGAAGTCGGGAAAACTCATTTCTCGCCATCTAAGAACCAAAATTTTCCCGGGGAGGACACCCGACCCCCGTTTTATTTGGGGTTCATTGATTTATTGAAAAAAGAATATGTATGCAGCAACTCAATTTTTGTTATGTACTGTACATACACACATAGTAGGCTACTAGTATTTACAGTAATAAGAATGAGAAGTTTACCTGACCGTTTTCAAGTGGAAGAAAACTTTAAAGAAAAGTCATTAAAAGACACCTCAGAAGACGGAAAAGCTCATTCCCTGCCATCCAGTGATCAAAATTTTCCGGACCCCCCTTCCTCTTTGGGGTTATCCATTAGTGGAAAAAAGAATACGTAAGCAACTTAATTTTTTTTTATGTACGTATACACACATAAATATGCCTATTTACTGTAATAAGAATGAGAAAGTTTACCTGACTGTTTTCAAGAGGGGGAAAACTTTGAATTTTGAAGAACTTAAAAGTCATTAAAAGAGACACCTCTGAAGTCTGGAAAGCTCATTTCCCACCATCTAAGAGTCAAAATTTTCCTGGGGGAGGATCACTTTTTTTTTTGCATTTTTTTGAAAAAAAGTCTGACCCCCCCCCCCCCCTTAAATGTGAACCTAGATCCGCCCCTCACTATGCCCTTAGGTCAGGTCACGGTAGACCTAAGAAAGGGTAGTATTTAGTAAGGCGAGGTCTAGCCTACCAAGGCCTAGCCTAGGCTTACTGCCTGCATGGTCCTACATTTCATGCTAATGCTGGTCACTTCGGCCCAAACCAACTTGGAACAAAACCAAATCGATTCCAGATGACACTTAGGCCGAAAACCAACTTGGACCCAAACCAACTCGGACCAAAACCAACTCGGACCAAAACCAACTCGGCACAAAACCAACTCGGCCCAGATGACAACTCTATATCTATATACGATATTGATTTATTCAAGATGGCAGGTTGAAATAGTTGGGTGGTCCCTGTGTTTTTGAAATGAATAGTTGACTTTTATTGTCAGTTTTTGCAAGGTGCTACGTTCATCGAAAAACATACAGGTATTGGGTGTTGCCAATCTGAAATAAACAGTTTACCAAAAAAATATTTACCAGAAATAACAGTAGTGCACCTGTTTAATTCTAAAGTGTTAGATTTATTGAAAATTAAAAAAAACAAAAACAAAAACAAAAAAAACAAAAACAAAAAAAAAACCCCTGCAGGGGCAGCCAGCCTAAAATAAAAGTAAATTGAAAAAAAAACAAAATAAAAATTTTGTATCCAGTTTGAATTGCATGTACCTGAAAAAATCCGTGCATTTTGTTTTGCTTTAAATTCATACAAATATATACTATTTTATAAAGGTATGTTAAGATTCTTGTAAAAAATAATTAGTGGGACTAGTAAGAATTCGGATAATATTAAAAATAAGTAATAAGAATAGTAATAGGCCTAATTAAAAATAATATTAGGCCTATATATGATATTAATTATTATAATAATACTAAAATAATAACAATAAATATAATGATATAATTATAAAATATATAATTCAGATAATATAAAAATGAATAATAAGAATAGTTATACTAAAAAATAATATTAAACCTATAAATAATATTAATAATCATAGTCTTACTCAAATAATAATAATAATTGTCTTTTGGGTAATGGGTAATAGCGATCGCTATTCATCTGGGTAATTCTGTATCATTTAGGTAGTTTTCTTCTGGGCCGAGCTGGTTTTTTGGTTTGGGGCCGAATTGGTTTTGGTCTGATTTGGTTTGGGCCTATTTTGTTTTGGGCCGAATTGACCTGCTACCTTTCATTCAAAATTAACATCATTCATCAATTCATAATAAACTCTCTAGCCTAGGCCTAGCATAGACCTAGGCCTATTTAGTATTTCGACCCCAGTTTCTTGAATTTTCAATTACCTAAGACAAAAACAAAAGATAAATGACGATTACAAAACTAACTCGGAAGCGGCTCTTTACTGTAAACTGCAATGTCAGGATTATTTCAATCAACTTCCCTGTCTTCCTAAAACATGATGGCAAACTACGTCAATGAGGATGGCAACCACACGAATCCCAACCACACCGGCCAGGCCCTACACTCAGTGTAGGCTTATCTTAAATTACAATTTTTCGATCATACAGCATCAAATCATATACAAATCTTAAGAATTTTAAACCCAAATTCTCCGCAACTTCCTAGACACAGTCCATAACAAATATATTTGTAAGGAAAAGCGTAGCTAGGCCCCTACACCTTGGCTAGGCCCAGCCTAGCAGCACTACACTAAAAATTCAGACAGAGAATTGTCTTTAAAACGGGTACCTAAACTGACTGTAGATTAAATGTACGCAATACGACATAAATAAAGTCTTCAAAATATAATTCACAAAGTTAAGATCAACATCTATACATCACCTTTTTTATCCTTTTTAAAGCCATTGTTATATATGTGTTAAATAAATCTGTAATGCTATGATTTTCTTCGCATTCACAAAGATCCTCTTCCTCACACAAGTACACACTTCTCTTCTTTTTTCACTATCGCTAAACGTAATTTTCCGATCACAAAACAACCGACCGCTAAATTCCGAACATGGCGGATGTTTTAGGAGAGTCACGTGCTATTAATAATAATTTACTGTTTTACCCATGAAACGGTGTTGATTTTGTTGGGTAAAAATATTTATTGATAATTTTAGAGTTATATTTCTAATAGTGAACACTTATACAGTATATCCTTTACGAATATTTAAAGAAATTTAATTAAATGAAGATATCCCACCACATAGCCTACCTAACGGTTTAGTGATTGGCATTGGCGAAAAGTTGAATCGTGTTGGTTCGACGTGAGAATTCCAGTGAATAATTATAGATTAAAATGACCTCAAATACAAGACCATCATTTTTTTGAAACCCAATTTTTTTTAAAAAAAAAAAAAAAAAAACATTTTTTTTTTAAATTTTAACAATTAATACTCTGTAATATTTAAAAAAATTAACTTCAACACTAACAGATGTATTTTCATAAGTTTATCCATATAAATACAGATTTCCTAATTGTGGTGGGCGATAAAAGGGTGATATTTCCTTGAATGTACAGGTCGTAAATGACAATTATTGTTCTGTGCATTTTGACACCTTTTATAATGCAGATACGCACTGTAGGAAAGAAACATAGGCACAGTTTTATTTATTTTTTGGTCTTTAATCATTGCACCAATGACCATTTCCACCCTTAATGTACTCTTCTTCATTTAATTTAAATGAGCACTATAGGCCTATGTATCCTACTTTTGATGACTGATAATTTATGTACATACAATAATGTTACTACCATAAACATGTTGTCTGTAACCATATGGTTGCAATACAATTCACTGTTCCATCCAAGTGTCTATGGTCTAAAGCATTGCTAAAAAAACACCACTGCTCCCTCCCTCGCCGCTTGGTGCTTATCATGCATGTCGCATGGCCACCTACCAGAGTATTTCTCTGGTTATATCCAAGGTACCATTCCAACATTTTAAAAATAGACTATTAACATTTTAAAACGTCAGAGTCGGAAAGAATTTACTTTCCCCACAATAATTGTAGGCCTGCGACTTTTGTGCCACTTTTTCTTCGGGCTTGAAAATAGAACATTGTTGTAGGCTTTTTCATCCGAATTATTATTAGACATTATATACATTGTTTTAATCAATCGTACTCAGGTCAAAAGCGCGTATCTCTGAGTGTTGGGTAGTAAGTGGGAGCCCCTGTGGCCTCTCCGGGCTCATTTGGGCTTGTACATGGGCGCATGGCCCCATTAAAAAACACTGCTCCATGCCCATAGTAAAATTCTGGGTCGTTGTAGGAGGGGCGCCGGGCCCCTCTATCCTTTTGAAAATTATAGAGTGAATTGTTGGGTTAGAGGGGCCCCATGGCGCAGTAGTGGCGTATCTAGGGAGTGCGCGGGAGGGGGAGGTGGGGGCGCGCTCCACCAAAAATTACTCCCCCATCCTTTCCCCCCACCCCGAAAAAATCACGGTCAAGTAGTTAAAAATCACATAAAAGCACCTTATTTTGCGAATTTGGGCCCCTCAACTGACCATCGAGATGTAAATGTGCATGCGCATTAACGATGCTTTCTTCGATTTGCGCGAATAAATTCGACTGTAGTGGAGAACCAGCTTTAAGGAAGTATTATCGACGGGGAAGTGCGTTTTGCGAGCGAAGCGGACCTTAGAAATGGGCGACCGCCTAGCTCCCTGCGAAGGTGCTCGGACAAATTAGCATTTTGAGGGTCATGGATTTCTCAAACTCACATAATTCGTGAATATTTTATTTAAATTTTCATTAATTTGGTTGTTTTGGGAACCTGAAGAAGCCTACGTTATAATATGTCAGTGTCTGTGGTATCAAGATAACATTGTTCATATTATATCATGGATCAATATGCAATCACCGGAGCCGATCAATCGACTTCGTGAAATAGGTTTAAAAAGTGGCCCTTTTGGTATTTGGAGGGGGGGGGGGTGTGTCCGCACCCTCTGCACCCACCACCTTCTTACGGGCCTGCAATATGCAATAATTTCTGCATTTCATTTCACATGACAAAAAATTCTAGAAAAATTAATTCAGATCCATTGATTAGTTTTTGAGATATTTATGTCTGAGATTTTCGCATTTTAAATGCCCACCCCTCTCCCTCCCACCACGAATCTGGATCGTCACCAATTTAATAATTTCATCCTTGTTGGTTATTAACACTTCCAGAATCAGTTTTTATATCTAGACGTGAGAGGTTTTTCTTCATGGTCACCCACCACTCGGGATCGTCACCAAAATAAAAAGGATCCTTCCATTCAATGTCATAAATCATTTCGGAGAATCTGTCGCATTTAGGGAGACTGCTAACAAACACACACACACACACGCACACACACACACACTGCACACACAAAATCTGATGAAAATAGTATAATTCGTTGCGGATGTAAAAATAACATCAGGGAGCTGATTCCTTATATATTATTATGCTTATATATATAAGCCCCTCCCTACATGATAAAGCGCCACCTGTATTTATCAAAGGCTAAGCATATACAGTACCTTGCCTTCAGTACCCTATATACCACCAGTTCTGTTTTTATGGAAAGTGCTGGTTGCACTTATAATTATATTATACTGTACTTATATATTTATGAACGCTGATAATGGAGTCTATAAAGCTACTGCTGACGGTTACTTTTCCCAATTATCTTCAAAGCCTGCCCATTCCCGATACTTTAGGAGGATTTGCTGACCTAACAGGTACAATTTCCTAGCAACTTTTGCTATCGATTGAGATCGGGGATTGTCGATTCTCTCGTCACGTGAATTTATTGACTGCACATGCGTAGTGTTCGTGTTTTGATTGCCTCTTGCTCTACGATCCGACACACGCGAGAGGACCTACCTGCCAAACTGTACGTTAGCCCAACTCGATCTATGTCAGTGTACGTAATTGAGTTGGCAACAATCCAGCATTCGTATATTTATCGCTATGGAAGGTACATAATATGGAAACATCTTACTTAGAAGCCACCTAGCCTAGCTCCGGTTCTTGATAGGACCCTTTACTTTATCTAACCTATCCTAGGCCTTACCCAATTTTTAGCTAGAGTAGTAGGCCAGAGTCTAGGCATCACAAAAGCTGGCCTACCTAGAGTGGTCTAGGCTCCTCGTAATCTTCGAGCAAATGTTGCCTGTGTTTTTTTGGTTTTTTTTGTGTGAGCAAGACTCGACCTAAACTATGCATTTTAGTATTATTATGCAGATGCAAGCTTGCTGATTTAATCAATTTATTTGCCAGCTTTTGCATCACTAATTAATTATTAAACATAAAAAAGGGGCGTGGCAATGCATGGAAAAAATGAAATAGAAATTTTGCAAAAGTGAGTGATGGTGACAGGGCAATGCTACTACACACTCTAGCATTACAGTAAGTTGAACTAGGGGATATGTTAAAAAAAAGACTTATCACCTTCAGTTTGCAGCCAAATAAGGAGGGTTTTACTGTATTTAGGAAACTTCAGAATCCCGCAATAAAATATGCAAGTTGTACGTATCTGTTACAAGTGTAATGCCATTCTTCCCAGTAAGCTGACACCAGTAATTTACAGGGGTTGCAGGACAACTTAATATGGCAACTCTCATTATTCATCATCTACAATTGTTTTTCTAAAGGTTCTGATATGTTGCGTCTAGTGCCAATCATTGGAACACTTGCTGCGGCAGTGTATCTGGTAGTTTCAGCCATGACGGCAAAGAAAGATGAACCACCGCCACCACCTAAAGTTAATTATAACTGTGTTGATGGAGACAAGGATAAAGTTGTCCACTCATTTGATGTTGAAGATCTTGGAAATAAGACATGTTTCTGTAGATGTTGGAGATCCAAAAAGGTATGCATTACACCTTTGAGCTCTCACAGGGGGCCCAGATTTTTAGGGACCCCAGGTTATCAATCAGAATTGAGGAGTGGAAAGAAAGTGTTAAAAAACATCAAAATAACCCATCAAAACGTGATCCCCAGCCCTCAGATTTGTAGGGTTTTAAGATTGTAGACTCAATAATAATACTGTATACAGGTGTTACTTTACTGTTAATTACAAAACATGCTTTTAGTGTTTAACTTAATCTGTCTGGTTATGTCACTCAAATGTGAACTTGTTTTCATTCTAGTTCCCGTACTGTGATGGCTCACACAACAAGCACAATGACGCATGCTGCGACAACGTTGGTCCTCTGATCATCCAGAAGCCGGAGAAATCCTCGTAATTCAGTTTAAAATAACTCAATATGGGATAGATTATTCAACCCAATGCTTAAGAATTAACCTTTATATTAACTGCAGGGACATTATTATAATATGTAATTTATTAGTGTTGGACAATTTCTGATTTCAGTTTTCAAAAAATCCAGATTTAAATCAAAGTACTGTAATATGCAAAATCTACCTTAAACACTGATTAAAAAAAAAACACCGTAGAAGTAAGCTACAGGATTATTTGAAATTTTGGGTGCTTTTTAAACAGTAGGATTAACAAAAACAACTACAGTTCTAATAATTACAGTATTAGGTATGAAATGAATTTAATGCTACTATACATGAAATGAAACATTCTTCTTACAAATTTATATTAAATATTGTTTAATATCTTTGTGTTATTAACTAGTTGGGTGTGTAAAAATAGTTTTTATAGGCAATCATTTGATTATTTTGATATAGTTTCCTTTATGTTGCACGAAGGCATTGCCTAATTATATGCTGAAGATGATTACTGTGTATTGTGTTCATTTGTTTGTTACACTAAACTGAAATTATTTCATTGAATGATCAACTTGAAAAATAAAAACATTATTAATATTCAGTGGCATATCTATAGCACCCCCCTCCCCACCTTGCAAAATTCTTGAAGTACAATTATTGAAAAGTTTCTGACAATCTCATTTAGACAAGACTTTTTTTAAGTCTTGCCTTACTTACTGAGGTGGTTTCTAAGGAGATCTTGTTTCTGCGTACGAGGAGCCGTGCATATGGGCTTCTTTGCGTGGTATTTTTGTAAAATGAAGATTAAAGTTGAAGATTAACATTAGAGGCCTTCATAGTCCACTTTTTTTTTCGGTCCTCCACATGCTGAGACCACAATCCTCTAGTCTACAATAACGGAGAATTTTAAAAATTCAGCCTCCTTGAGGCACTTTCCCCGGCCCCACTCCTCTCCACACAAAATTTGTTGACACTGGCATGAGCTGGCAGTGTGTATGCGTCCTTTGTACCTTATCCGACACCGCTTTATAAGATGACATATCTACACTACAGTGTTAGTGCAGCTAGTTGGTCTAAATGATGTTACCATATTTTAAGTACTGTAGATGGAGAATGTTTAGTGAGAGGGCTATAAAGGTCACAAATAGTATACACATTTTTTAGACATTATGCGAGATTTTGGTCCTTAGCGCGACACAGACCCCAAATGCGCGAGTCTCACCCCGAATGTGTGAGACTTGGTAGGTCTGCAATATACATCTGTAGGTAGGTTTCATTCTGTACCTATTTCACTTCTTCACTTCAGTACTAACAGGTGCCATTCTAAAACAAATGGACACATCGCCATTGTGCTAACTGATCGAAATGTACATTGAAACCAAAATAAATATTCCAACTATAATAAATTATTAATTAATGAATATGTGAAATGGTGACTGTGAAATGAAATAATAAAAACAGAAGAACAATGTATGCTGTCATTTATTGTATATAACTGAACACACAGAAAATGGAGAATTAAATCCATATAAACAGCTAAAAAGAGAATTACAGTACACTGTACTAATATATGCATCTTGGATAAAAGGTCAAATATCCTACAATTCAGCTCATGTAGGGCAATTAACGCTGTTCAGTAGTAATTAAGAACAACCAACCGCTAAGGGTCCATGGATATAAACAAGTATTGTAACAAACTAACAAGTACAGTACTACAGTAAAAACTCATCTGAGTTGTGATGTTTGTGGTGTTATATCCACACCAACTTATTTCAAGTCGCGAAAACATAGTGGAAATTGTACCCTAAAAGAAACATATCTCTGCTTTAAAATTATTTTATTAATAATGTTATTACTGTAAATCACAGAAAAATTGAAAATGCTTAAGCTTTCCTACATCACTTCACTCTAAACTACCTGGATACATACAGTAGATAAGTAACAACATTTTGTTTCTCATCTTTTGTTACACAAATTACACTTCAAGAATACATATCTTTTAAAGTATGTCTGGAATTAATGCATAAAATAATCAAAGCATTTTCCCCCATTATTTAAGGGATTCACACTTTCACAATAACATTAAGTTAAAAGAGGACCTAAACCCATGTAATGTGCATCAGGGGTGCCAAGAGAGTACCCTGGGGAAAATGAAGGTAGAATTTTAGAACCTTGGGAAAAACAATTTTGCCAAAAGTAATTTTTTTAAATCAATTTTGTATCATTTTTACTTGCACAATGGGTAAGCCTGGTTTGTACATTTAATCATGTATATCCACTGCAATCAGGTATTGAGGCTCCTAAGGAAAAGAACAAAAAATACACAAACAGATCTTCCAGAATAACATAAACTGTGAACCAACCAAACCCACTTAAGCTACGTTTAGACTTGGAGTTGAGCCTGGCTCAAGGTTAAGCCCGCCCTAACTTTGCTGGGTGTTCAGACAAGCAGGATTAGCCAGGCACAAGTATTTGCATATTAATGAACCGTAACCAGACACAATCAAGAATATCGGTGTACCCCTTCCTTTCTCGGCATCCCTGGTACCAACTACTAATTATTTCAGATTGAGAATATTCCGAGTACAAATTTGTGCATGTAAAATCTTGCACTGGTATAAATTTTGTTGAGGTACGTACTGGTGTATGTCAAAGAGTGTGTGCAAATACAAAAGTACTACCTAGTTAAATGGTGTGTGTAGGAGTATGCCGGTATAATATATAAATGCTACCTGTTGAAATGGCATGGGAAGGTGTACCTGAAAAGGTGTGTACAGGTGCAACAGTACCACCTTATGAAATGGCATGTGCAGAAATATAAGAGAAGGCCTGCTGCAATGACATACCAGATGAATACAAGTGCTGTACCACTAGTTGAAATGCCAATGTGCTGGTGAATGAATAGGTTTGCCACCTCACATACAGAAAGTGTTACCTGTGGATATGGCAGGTGATGAGTCCTACCTGTTGAAATGACAGGTGTATGTAGATGTGCAGGTGTATGAAGTACTACCTGATGGAATGGACGGTGACGTGTGAATAGCCTGTGCAGGTATACACCAGTGTTGCCTATCAATATGGAATAGCAAGAGCAAGTGAATAGTATGGTACTATATGTTCAGGTATATGCAACCATATAGCATACATTATAAGCATATTAATCATGTCTATATCTGTGTGAAATAGCTGAATTGGGTACTACTATTTTGTTCAAATTTTTAGCACAAGTTAATTAGTAAAGTATATACCCAATCATTTTCGTCTTTTACAATATTATTAGAAACCAGTTTCCTGATTCCAAACCGTAATATGAGCTTTACTGATTCACAATTATTTCAGGGCTCTACTAAGGTAAAAATAAAATTGACTTGCTTAGAAATTTAGTTAAATAAAAACAGTACTGAAAGCGAAAAATATTAAAAATTTCCTGGCAATGCTTTGTCAGCAACTTAATCAAGAAAATCTAAGTTAGAATATCAAAATCTCACATGAGCTTGTTTATCTACAATTTAAAAACACACGGTATGTGACATTTGTTAGAAATAAAAAAATTGGCGCACATATTGATTATAATTTTTTTAATCAATAGAAGAGGAGCATGCGAGTTTGAATATGATAAGTATCTACTACTCAACTACTTGTTACAAAGAACTTCAACCTACTATTTCTGGATAGTATACCACATTTTATGTAGTCAGTGATTTTTTAAAATCTCCAAAGTAACATCCACCCCACTCCCCTGCCATTTTCCTAACACCTTCTCATCGATATCCACCTTTTAAAACAAAATGAGGCAGAATTGAGAATAATGATATACAAGTTGTGTGTGAATTTTTACACTCAAAACTTAGCTTGGCAAACCGCTTTAGGTGTATAGAATACTATAATGTTGCCATGTCATGTGACACCATTTTGTTACTTAGAAACTACCTAATTTACTAAGCGGTCGTTAATCTTGAGCACCTCCACAGTCTACTACAGATTATCACAGCTTTTTCAATAGAATGTATTAGAACCTAAATTACAAGCCTAATAAAAACTCAGCATAGTTATTCTATGTAATATAATGTTGTAAAGTTATGTCAATGAAAAAGATATGTAAACTCTAGTTTAGTTGAGGAGGTACTCAGCCCTATTGAACGCTTGGGAGCGTTGCTCAGTAACAAAAGGGTGTCACATGCTGTTGTGATGTCAGCGACCTTGTACTCTATATTTGTATTTTTTTATCTCCATCGTTATGTCTTGTTTGTCTGCCTTTATGTTGCATACTTTTGAGTCCATTCTTTTGCTGTAGACTTGTATTTGTCCCGGTTTGTCTTGAACACGCGGGCAATATCTGGTACAAGTGGGTCGTCTGGATTTGGGTCGTTTAGTAAGGAACATATTGACAGCAAAACTGTGGAGATGCACACAAATTAAACAGGTTATACATTGTATTTTATTCTCTTTCAACAATAAACACAAACAATGACTCCAACTTAGTCGTGAGTGCTGTGAAATTTAGTTGGTAAAAAACAAAACACTTGTAGAAGAATGTGATGCTACGTGTAAAGTATTGAGTTTTCAATTGGAAGGTCTGGGGTTCGAAACCAATGCCCCAAACTGATGTCCTTGGGCAAGACATTTTATCTACACTTGCCTCTCTTTATCCAGGAGTATAAATTGGTACCTGGTAGAAGGTGAATGATTCAGAATGAAATTAGTAGTGCTGATGTTATGATTACCATAGAAAATTGACAGGTCTAATAAATTTTAATGATAATATCACTGACCTTTAGAGATGGTCAATGCTGGTGACCACTGAGACCGCAGGATGTCCAGACAAATACTACCATTTGAATTTATATTTGGGTGATAGATTTTTGTTGTAAATGCCACCTAGAAAAACAAGATTAATACTGTTAGAGTATACATGCAGGACTAAAATGCTCGAATATGCGCCACGCTGTTATAAAATTTTTGGAGGCTTCAGTGGCACTTATTCGAGAGCTGCGCTTACAACTAAATATTGGCGTGGCGCTTCCATGCCCGTTCCCATATTACCTGTTTCACATATTCCTGTAGTCCCTGCTAGGCCTACGTCATCGTAAATAAACGTTTATAAAGAAATGTTTGTGTCTTCATTGTGTTATTTATTCATTTTAACACTGCATACATTTATTTAAAACCCTGTTTCTGTGTTTCATTACACACAGGGTAATATATACTGTACTCTTGAAATAAGCGCCACGGCGTTTATTCGGGAGTGGCACTTAACAGAAAAAAAAAATCACGTTTGGTGAGGCACTTTTTCTAGAGCGGAGCTTATTGAAGCACTTACGGTAAGCTCTACTCACACTATTATTTTTCTTTAATTAAGACAAATATGTGTGAACTGAATTGCCCATATGTGGGCAAGGGGATGTTGTGACGTTCATATATAGACAAGATGATGTCATACCGTAAAACCTTGAACTGAAGCCCTTTTTGCGAACTTTAGATGGGCTTCTTTTCAAGGCTTCTTTTGCAAAGTAAAGAAGGGGAGGGGGGCTTCTTTTCCAAAACGAGTACTGTCAATTTTGTGAATTTGTACTAAAAAACAATAAATACGGCCTCTGTAACATCAATCTGTATCATGGAGTGTATTTAACTGACATTAAATCACCTAAACTACTGCATAAACCAAGCTTGTTTTTAATTTATTTTGTTTTTTGAAATTCATGTACAGTGCATATACTGTACTATCTTGAAAAGAAGCCTAAGCTATCTTGAAAAGAAGCATAGTCATATCACATTCAATGGAAAAGCTAATGTTGTATTTTATTCATATATGGACAAGCTGATGTTATATCACATTCATATATGGATAAAATGGTGTCATATCACATTCATATAAACATGATTTCATATCACATTCATATATGACAAGCTGATGTTATATCACATTCATCTGAAATCAGAACCAGACTAAAGAAACACTGTGGAACTGGAAGCAGAATAAAGGGACATAAAAAATTGCTGTAACTTCAAGACAGGGGCATGTGTGTATGGGACCAGAATACCAGAGACATCTGAAATTGGAACCATACTGCAGTACCAGAATCAGAATAACTTTATTATCTCCAAATGAAGAAATTGAATGCTTGATAAAATTTAAAACCTTGCATATAAAAATACATTCAAATATAAATGGGGCACATGAAATTTGGACCACACTATTAAGGGGCTGTGAAATTGTGACCAGAATAACAAGGGTGTAAAATTAGACCACAAAATGAAGGGCAATGAAAATGTTACCAGGGGCATGGAAACTTACAGTAGAACGGCGGTACAGTATCAAAGACATTAATGCAAGCCAAATCTGATGAGTGTTTGAGAAATTACTTACCTTAGGTGGTTTGAATGGGTAGTCAGCTGGGAAATGTATAGTTAAAAAGAACACACCACCTTGATAAGGACTCTCGGGCTGCAATAAAATAAAAAGCTTTTGTAACTTTTACATTTTAAATGAAATTTTTAAAAGAGATTATGGTTTAATTTATAGTTATCTATTTTTATACTCCAATGTTTTATGTTTTATTTTTGTACTGTATGTGCTGCCAGAAGAGCCCCATGACAGTAAACTCTGCGTTGCTTTTGGGCAATCCGGCCAGTCAGCTATATATTTTTAATTGTTTTTACCGTTTGTTTTATCATTATATGATATATGATATGACAAAATTATCAAAAGATATTTCATTTCCAAGTATATCAATGATCATTATTGTTAGAAATATGTTCAGCAGTAAAACTCTACATTATGTCTATTAGTCATTATTCATTGTAATAATTTGTATTTCCCAGAACACTGATGTATATAACATCTTTCTCTGCTCTTAGTCAAGCATAGCATAGTTTTGGTACTTAAATACCTCATAAAAACTCTGCATTTAATTTACAGTAGATCTCTAATCCGCATAGCCATTGTGTCAACACTGTAACTTTTGACTTTGAATTTAATAATTAGGAATTTCCTTAGCTGACATATGTAGTTATTAAAATAAATATGAACTTAATTCTGTTAGCTATGGTTATTTGTGATTTTCTCAAAAGTAGTAAGTATAAATACATTAGACAGCCTTAGTAAACAGTCAGATCTCATTCATTATACAATTCTTGTATTTCATATCTGCAGTCTCAACACTGACATTACAGTATAATGTTCGATTAGAATTCAATCAATAATTACAAACTACTTTCCTTAGCTTACTTAGATAATTATGAAATAAATAATACTGTAAACTTATTTCGCTTCATCAGTCACTATTGTTTTATGCCAATTTTCATACACGTGTTCTAATGCATATAAACATTGACAAAATGTGGTATGTTCGCACTGATGATGGGAATATGCCCAAAACATGTTTGCCACTGCTACACGATCAGGCTCATTATTGAGCCCACGATCAGTAATACGATTACGGTTGTTTGTTTTATGGAATGCCTTGTAGAGTTTTTACTTATTCAAATTTTGGTGGAATTATTCAAAAACTTATTTGTGCCCAGATCCACTCAAAATCATCAATGTCAAAAGTATTTATTAATACATATAAAGCTCGGTCCAGATTATCTAATTTTCTTTGACAAAACTGTATGCTCATACAGTTAAACTTGCCTAAGTCAAATTTGCCTATTAAGTTGAATAATTTAATAATACTACAGGGATGTCACCACGCTGGTGGGCGGTGGACGGGCCCGTCCAGCACTCAACATTTCCGACCAGGATTTACAGGCTCCCGACCACCACTATTATTTCAACAGTATACAAAATAATTAGTTTACCTAAACACAATAGACAAGCTGAATTGAAAGATAAAGACAAGAAGAATACAATAAATGTTTCCGTGGTTACGTTAATTGTAACAAAATACTGCACTGCTCTGCTATTCATCGCTAACTTAACTCGTGGTAATCGTCAAACATGTGAAATTACGGCAAACAATGCGGCTGGGTACAGTCGGATCGACGCTTTGTCGCCGGGATTTGTTCATTATTATTTTTTAATCTAAAACAAGGCATGTCAACTATTGAATTTAATTAGGCCTACAGTAAGTCTCATCTTCATCTGTTTTGTTGCATTCCTCAAATTCTGGCCTAGGCCTACCTGGACCTAGCCTAAAAAAATTGTGTCAGCTAGCCTTAGGCCTTTTGGTTTTTAAGGGCTTTCACGAATACGGCAACCCCCCCCCCCCCCGCGAATACGACGGCGACCCCCCGCCCCCGGGAAAACGCGGAATGATCGCCGACCAGCACTCCAAAAAGCTGGTGACATCCCAGATAATAATAACAATCATATACTGTAGCGTTTCATGCACAAAGCCTCTACGCTCTTCACATTACTACCCCAGTCATTGGATCAAACGCATATATATGAAAAACATACTGAACACCAAATTAAATTATTAAATTAAATTATATTAGTATTCCATAATATTGCAGCTAGTAATCAGCGCAGTTGTGTTGGAACCTACCAGGTAACCACTTGTACTCCTGGGTGCAGAGAGGCAACCATAGATAAAGTGCCTTGCCCAAAGAACAAGCGATTTGCACAGCGAGCATTTCGAACCCCCGACCTCGAGGTTGGGAGTTCAAGCCACAACCGATGCGCCAATCGCTTCTATGTTGATCGTATTTTACATGCCAAATTGTTGTGTTTTCCATTATTTAACAACCTGCAAGTCGAATTTTATCTACGTCGAAACAAATTTTCAATGTCATTTTGGATTGGACTTAGGCAAGTTCAACATCGTCATGATATCTGGTCATGATGTGATGTCATCACGAACATATTTAGGCCTGTCACATGTTTTTTGTCAAATAAAATGTGATAGCCTGAATAGGACTTAATGCTACGTATATAGTTACAAACAGTCATTGACCTAGTACTCACCGGACCCATTATTGTAGCTTGCCAATGAAACACTGATGAAAAAAAATTATAAAATAATGAGCAAAAGATATTACCATTTAATTTAAATTTCATATCTATGATGGTGGCTAAATTTAATATTAGATAATTAACATACTTAGTAAATTAATATTAATTAATATTTATTTATTTGAAATTGAAAACTACTACTTTTGGGACTGGAGTTTCCATGGTTTTTAACAGCTTTGGTCTCTAATTAAAATAATAAAGATAACAGACATTTGTTAATATGGAACCACAGAAAACTGGTCTTTATTTGGAGGTGGTCTTTAATCAGAGAGACCTATATTAGTTTTTATTATTTTGTTTTTCAAATTATACAATTTTGAGAAAATATTTTGGAGATACATGATATTAACTTTGGTATGGAGAAACCACCACTGGTGGTGATGATATATTTATGAGAAAAACATATTGCCCTTATCATAAGGATTTAACCCAAGACCTCCTGATTATCGTTGGGACACTCTACCAAATGAACTAAGATCATTTTAGTATATATCTATTAAGACTCACTATCTTCCCCGACTGGTCCTGCTGAACACTGTGCTGGAGGATCTCTACCAAGATCTTGTAACTCCTGAAAGAGAAAGCATGACACAAATTAAGTAATAACAACACAATTGTGGCTCCTAAAAAAGCAATGATAAGTAATGATAGACTACACTACATTAGTAATGGTAACAGGTAGCACCTGTATTGGGGCAATACATTTATGCATTAGATTTGGTTTTTAAGAGTGAGAGCACGAGACAACCCCAAAATGTACAAGTCTCACGCCAGGTATGGGAGACTTGGTAGGTTTTCAATTTAGTTCCTGCACAATAGAGATTGTTATTCCCAGTGTGTAACAGTTAACTATGTATCAACATGGATCAGACCCTAGAACCAACTTCTAATAGCAGGGGCGGATCCAGAAATGTCCAAAGGGGGGCCGGAAGTTGGGCCGATTGAGACAACACTGTCGTAGGGGGTCCGGGGGCATGCCCCCGCGAAATTTTTGTGTTCTAGACGCCCGAACGTAACATTTGAGACATTCTGGGGCCGGCCCCCCCCCCCCCCTAAATCTGCCCCTGAATAGGGAGCTTTCGATTTGTGCAACGACGCGACGCTAGAACAGAATCACTCATGCGTGAAAGTCCTACCTGGCATCCTACCTTCTCTGCATATGTAGATTTGGCCAGATTGCGTTCTAGAATCTACTCGACGAGGTGACCTTAACGTTCTCGCATGCGCAGATGACTTTTACTGACGTCATTACGTTCTACGTCCTACCGTTGTCGTGCAATCAAAAGCTCACTATTTTCACATGTAATGAACTGTAGAATACTGCATGTATACAATAAATACCTATGGTATAATATTCATTATACACAATGAATGATGTCATATATAAAAGTAGGAGTTTGGTTTACCCTTGCTGACCACCTAGCAGTGACGTTGGTTGTCTATGGCTATGTTCAAGGGCCAACAAATAAGCCAGGCATGACTCAAGCTAGATGAAATTCTTACGTCTGGTGTGAACATGGAACTGTTAAGTATACACTCTATACGCTGACCTGACTCTCTAGTCTGATTATAGCCTATTGTTATTAATTGATGGTTTATTATTATTTATATAGGGCATATGTTAAGAGTGTGCTTACATCCACCATTTCTTTTTATGTTAATAACTAAACCTATGAGTGCAATACCCGAATAAACTGATTACATTATTTTAGAGCTATTGCCAAGTTTTGTTCAATTAAATGCAAAGTATTTCTCTGTTCAAAGAAGATAACACAAAAACAACATACATGAAGCACTTAGTAGGATTTAACTAATTCCATTTTAGGAGAGAACATGTATCTAATCCTCAAAAAGTAGATGAACTTGTCAGGATGTCATCCCTAAAAAATAAATGGAACAGTTGGCCCCTAGAACCTTAATATAAACATGGTATAAACAAGCATATACAGCCAGTCCCATTAGTTTAGTTCACCTGGAACATCACTATGTCTACCATGAGCTATAACTATCGTGATTTTGGGCATACTCTTCACATTGAAAATTGTATCACACTTTTAGTATGCTTATGATGAGATCACCCTGCATTAGGTCTACCCAATAACAGTAAATCAATTAATAATAATAATAATATGTCGCTCTTATATAGCGCTTCATGCACAATGCCTCTAAGCGCTTCACATTACTACCCCGGTCATTGGATCAAACACATATGGAACACATACTCAGCTCCCTGGGGAGAATTCCATAATATTGCAGCTAGTAATCAGCACAGTTGTGTTCGAACCTACCAGGTACCCACTTGTACTCCTGGGTGGAGAGAGGCAACCGTTGTAGATAAAGTGCCTTGCCCAAGGACACAAGCGATTTGCACAGCGAGAGTTTTGAACCCCCGACCTCGAGGTTGGGAGTCCAAGCCACAACCGATGCGCCAACCGCTTCTAAAAATTAGCAATTTAGCGAAGGAGCATTTATAAAATTAAAACATTCCCAACTTACTGCAAACTTAGCATAAATTACACATTAAAACTACCATGTATCTTTGTCCATGTTACATTCAAGCAATTTTAATGTCTTTCATATTTGACAAGAATTTTATTGTGAATAGGATAATGTTAGAAGGATAAAAGCAATAATTTTTCAACCTTCTTTAGGAAACTTGTGATTTTATTTTCTGGCTTGGTAATTTAAGAAAACATTTTTTTTTCAATCCTACCCACCATCACATGATACGATACTCTTCATCATAACAATATTAAATCTTTATCCCAAAATTACAAAATAAATCATAAATAATAAATATAAATCAGTTTTTTAAAGATATTTCAAAAACAAAGTTTGCTAATGCCCAATATAATAATTTGATTAAAAACCATCATTGGTCAACAACAAGCCAGATTTGTAGCCTGTAGTAATTGCTATGACAACTGAATTTGTAATATTTCTACTAACTATTCCACAGAAGTCTAAATAGTTAACTCTCCCCAATGCCTCAGTGTACTATAAGAGAATCTCCCTGTAAGGAACAGCTTATGCAACTTGTTAAGCTGGGCCTGACGCGATTCTGTGAAGAATGCTACGCGACGTTTGCACACCGAATTGTATTTTAATGATGATCCGTTAAGACTGCCACCGACAATTAGCAGACGGCGTCGCATCTTTTAGCGCAAACAGGGTCTGTCGTACAACGCAGTTAGTGCCTGCTTTAAAAAACACGCAAGTCCTAAATAATAGATTAAAAGCTTCAAAGGAGTCATCATTACTCATAAACATTAAACAAAACACTTCTTCTTGTGTTGTTACTGTTGTTACTATGGTGAGATGTGATTACTGTAGTTAAAATTAAACCTTAACATAGGCAAATGTAATAATTAAAGCATAAAAATAAAATAGGCAGATAAAGTTAGAAATATTAAATATTAACAATGGTTTTCATCACTTTACTTAGAGTTTGTATCTCTTTTTTTTGGTCAAAATTATCGGTGACCTAATAGTTCCTGAATGAATTTAATTGGGCATAAATTTTAAGATTGACAAACTCACTGGTAACTGAAAGCCAATTTTTTGTAAAGTAAGAATGATTAAGTGCAGGGTACACTAGGTAGGCTAGGCCTATATATTAATAATAAAAAGACAAAAAAAAACACACTTATTAATCTATTTCCTGATTTGCTGGATGATAAAAATCTGTTATTATACATCGCGGCCGAAACGGATGGCATTCGCAATTGCCCACATGTTGATGGGATCATTCGGCTAGGCAACCGTCTTTCTTTTCTCCGATCTTCTTCAATTATTATCAAAACTGTCCTCTATATTTTTCTAACCTAGGCCCGGCCTAGCCTAGCTGGCCTACACAACCGATAGGCCTAAGTTTAATGGTAAGAAATTAAAGAAAATGCCTAGTATACAATTACTCAAGCCTTTACGAATATATTAAACTCATAAGGTAGTAATCAGAGACCATAAATTACCTTATGTAACCTTTTCAAAGCCATTCTTTGCTAAGCTTTTGTCTTATTATCTGTAACCGCCTCGCCTTGCGTCGACACAAAAATATTGTTTTGTTGCTGCTGCTGGATGATACTATAGTCTTCGAACAGTATTCAATCTGCTTAGCTGACTGATTCCTTCTGTTACTTTGGGGAAAAAAAAACAGAGGCAGCTACAACAACATATTCTCGCTTTTATATCTATAAAGAAGAATAGTTCCCGGTCTGTGTTATTTCTGTATTTTTAATAAACAAATTACACTGGCTAGTAGGATCTAGAAACAAAAATTACAAGCGCATTGACTTGGCCAACCTACACAACAACTATATTACACTAGCCGGACCGATGATGTCTCGGGTCAGGGGTCAGAGCGAGATTAGATAGTACCTGTACTGTCTAGGCTAGCAATATCCATCACCACTGAGCATGCTCAATGGAAACAATTGTACAGTATATTATTTATATCTCTTGAGATTTTTTTTTTTTGTCAATTCGTCATAGTTTTATCTCTCAGGGGCGGATTTAGGTATGAGTGTGGTGCCCCCCCCCTCCTTTTGTAAAGTAAAAAGAAAGAAAATAAAAAATGATCGTCCAAAACGCCACACAAGCCTATGTTTCCTATTTGAGAAACAGGTGCCATCTACCGACTTAATGGGTTATCAGGTCGATTTTCTTTATCTATTTTGTTTAATTTTTTTTTAATTGTTTATTTCTTTCTATTTTATTTATTTTTAATGGACTACCGTACTCTTTTATTGTATCATGACGGTTAGTAAAATAAAGAGATAGGCCTACTATAAAGTTATCCTGCTCTGGCAGCGGGTTGATAATACATAAAACAATTATTATAACATTTTCAGACTAATTTAGCTTTTAACATCGTGTGTATTCCTTTACTGTATTTATTGTTTATCGACCAATATATAAAACAATAATAGGTAAAGTATAAAAGGTATTTTAATACAATAGTGTAATGTTATAATAATTTATTTGTATAATAAAGGTTATTTTCATTACTGTGTGTATTTAATCTACACTTACATAATACAGATGCGCGCGCAGTCTTGAAGAATACAAACGCGATGATATGTCGTTGTCGTGTCGTAATCGTGTCTAGTGTAAATGTAGCTTTATTCGTAATAAAAATGCTTAGAGGTAATAAGGAGTACCGGTATCTTCCTATAAGATTGAACATAACGCAGTGATGCTTAATTAATCGTCTAATGAATAATAGGAAAGAGAAAAGTATTTTCATTACGGTACTTATTGTGTTTATTCGTATGATCGGTATATAGACTTCGACTTCATCCCTCAATTTCCTCACGCACTGCCATCCAACGTTTTTTCTGAACGCTGTTTTTACATCAAGTATTCTGTCATTATCCGTGTTCTTATCAGCTCAGAGTCCAAGTTCTGCAAACCCAAACGCGTGATCGTCTGGTAATGAGTTTGATCACAGATAAACTTTACGAAGAAAATGTTGACTTATAAAATTTCAGATCCAGATTTTTTTTAAAACGTGACCCCTCCCTGCTCCACTGGATCCGCGCCTGCAAATCATGTAAATTCATGTAAGGTTCGAATGATAGGTGTTACGTGTTGTTTTCTCAATTCAATTCTCAAGTTCTTAACACTTGGGCTAAAGTTTGAACAAGCGATAATGCCGGGTGAATCCTATTGGAAATAGGAATCAATTTATTTATCAATCTTCAATACATTTTGGGGAAATAATAAATAGCTGAGCAGTCAGTCCATAGATACCTCCGTCCTATGCCGAACAATAAGCATGACGTGTATGACGGGCGACTTCATGATTTTTCGCCCTGTGCCTGAATACGCCATTCCATTATTTTCTTTTATGCTTTGGACTAAAAATCGAATTTCCGTGACCTTGAAATTGTCCATTGATCTTTTTCCGAAAATCGAATGGTATGATGATGATCCATTCATAAGTTTTGGCGTTGCGGCAGGCAGAAGACAAGACAGACAGCAAGTGGTGAATACATAACCTCGTTTGGTGGAGGTAACTAGAGCAGTATGTCACTCCTGCCTGAATACCGAACAATTACACATGCAGGCCATTCCATTATTTCCTTTTATGCTCGGGGTTAAAAATTTAATTTTCGTGACCTTGACATTGACATTGACATTTTCCATAAAATCGAATGGTCGCTTCCTTCGATTATTCCTACAATTCCGCTAAATTAAAGAATCAAGATTCAACTTTATTCTGATCCATTACTTACTGGAATTCAATTACTTGCATATACATAAAAACATACAATTCACGGTATAAAACTATTAAAATACATTGGTTTAAAATTATAACAATTTAGAATGATTACTATTATTATTGCTATTTAATTATTTATCTAATATTTCATCGTCTATGATTAAAAACCCTGACCGGGGAATGTTTTATTCTGGTTCAGGGCCGTCGACCGATTCTCTAGCCGGCCCTTTGGTTTGGGCCCCTCTGTCGAACATCCGGGACGTGGATCCCTTGTCAAGCAAATAATTTCTGGCGCCACCGCTGACACCACTACTACCATGAATCGTTCGTGTTATCATCAGGCAGAGAATTAATTTGTTTGTTTGTTTTATTCGTACTCAAAATTCACAAAGAACCATGACAAAATACCAGGATAACCCATAAAGCTGAAAAACAGCTTAATTCCACTACGGACCTATAAACAAGCAATTTTAAGTAAAAAATAAAAAAAGAGAACAAGAAAATCATGGTTGATGAACGTTTCCAAGGTGAATCTCTCATAGCACGTTTAAACTCATTTAATTTGTTAATACACTTGATATTAGATCATTCCAGAAAACCAGGTGGTGGCATTCAGATGGAATCTCGATGTGTTTTAATTATATGTACAGTTTCTTAAATGTTTGCTTCAATCAAGGACTTTTAACTATAAGTTAGGCCTACATAAAATTGAAGATGAAAAAGGAAGAGAGAGAAGAATATAATACAGAACTATTTTCAGGAGAAAGAAAGACAACGCTGTTATTTTTAGAATAATTATTTCTTTTTAGACAATAAACTAATGTGAAATATTGTGTAGCCTGGCTAGGTACAGTAGTCTATTACATAATTACACTTCGTGTGGGTATAACTCAAATTTGAAGTGGATTTAGACAATGAGGCGCAGGACTCTACCACTACGTCCACAACATGCTACACCAATGTATATACAAAAAGTATGTGTGCTGCCCTCTCGCATTAGTAATTAATATAGAGGGCAGCAGTACCGTCAGTTGTCAAGAATTTGATCGGTAGACAATCGATCATCATCAAGCTAGAGGAGAGAGATGATAATGATGATGATGATAAGGATGCTGATTAGCGAAGCATGAAGAAGAATAATAATGAATGGGATGTCCTGGTTTTTGAACATTTTTATTTTAGCGGGATTTCGTACTTTAAAAACTGGTAAGAAATATTAAATACTGTATATATTTTTATGTAATTTATACCCGTCATTTTAAGCATGAATTAAATACAGTATAATAATGCTTAAAATGTTCAATGTTGTGATTAATAATTTAAATAAAAAGAGAGTCAGACTAGGCCTAGGCCAGGTAGGCCTATAGTATATAGTAAGTAGTAGTAGTAGTAGTAGGCTCTACCTGCTGTATCTAGGTTCTGTAGGCCTAATGTAGCTAGACTAGACAGTTGATGTTGTAGTAGGTCTAACCTAACACTTAGTCTAATATTGAATACATTTTAAATACATGAACGTGTGATTGTATTGTATTGTTTGTGGATAAAGATAAAAAATAAATTTAAAATGAAAAACGTTGCAAACTTGGGTTTTTATTCTCAAGCTTTGTCTACACTATCAAATTTCATCAAAAATTCGTCACATAAAATGTGATGGAACATATAGAGTTGAACACCTTCAACTTTTTTTGATACAATCTGATAATATGTGATATGACGTAATCGTACCCATATATATGGGCACATCACATTTTTTTGTCACATAAAATTTGATAGTGTAGACAAGGCTTTAGAGTATTACTGTACTTTTTTCGGTCTTACTAAAAAAAAGGCACACTGCATGCTTCTGCAAATCAGCATTGATCTTTTGAAAGTGAACGCCTTGACTTTTTCTAACTGGCCCGATCTAATATTAATTAATATTGAATTAAGTCATATTTTTTATGTTTTCATGCCTTTATTTCTTCAGAATATAGCGCCCTCAAGCATATAGCGATGATAATGATACTGTAGGCTGCAACACAGTTTGAGTAATGGTGCTTAAAACAGGGGTGTACGCTGGTTTCATCTTGGTGGTGGGGGTAGGGGCGAAAAATTGATAATGCGGAAATGGGGTGGGAGGGTGCGAAATGAGAAAGCGGAACTAAATTGCTACTCAAATGAAAACTTAATTGTCACTTTTAGTATTTTAACTCACTTATTGAAAGTAGGGGAGCTACTATCTCTATGTTTGGGCCGAGTGAGTAAGAATGAGATTGTAGATTATTTAGTAAAATGACTTAAAAACATTACTGTTTCTGGTAAGAGGGCTTGCCTTGATCAAGATCTAATGGTGTTTTATGGGGATGGCTAGCCACCCTATTTATCCCACTGGATCCGCCTATGAATTATTGTGAGTGATAATCCTTGATTTTGGATAAGTAGCTATACTTTACTGTTCATGTGGATATGGCTGTACTTTCTATACTCTTTTGATAAGCTACAACTATTTGCCCCTAGCATAAGTAACAACTTTTACAACCAGTAAATATTTTCTTTCAATTCTCCCTTTTCAAAAATGAAATTCATGGTTGAATTGCTGTCAAAACCCTTTTAATCTATTCTTCAAACACTGTGAGTGTGGTAAGTTTCTTTATAACTCCAGGTATTATTACGTTTTATCACCCCTTTATTTACAACTCTGCATAATAAAAAAGAAATTCCTTACAATTTAGTAAAGTTCATTATTCTCAGTACTTTAGCCAATCACAGTTAAGCTGTCATAAACCGGGATTTGATATGATATGCAACTTGTATTTAGTGACTTATTGAGATTCGTGGTATCAGGCAGGCCATGCGTGATATGTCTTTTGCAATGGTAGATTGCATAATACGATTGCATCATTTAGTATTGATTGATTAGCTACGTGATAAGCAACAGGGGGTTCAAACTAGTGGGCTGCCTTGGACTTCCAATGGGATAGTACAACTTGTACTTTTATAAGATGAACGAAATTAAATGATTCTGTCAAAATAATTCTGGTTGTATCAAAGAATATAGAATTGCAAGATAGCCGATTCTTGGGGTTTCACTGGATTGTAATTATATTTCAAAACGTACTACCACAAAATAAAGGGTGTCTTTCAAAAGTCGAGTTTTGAACTATATTTGATTTCTAATAGGGCACACCCTATCTTTTAGTACTTTTTTTTTTTGTTTCATTAAAGTGAATGCAAAATCAGGGCAGTGGAACCTCTTGCAATTCTGTATTCTTTGGTTGTATCAACAAATGATTATTTTTAATCCGCTGATCCCATGTGGCAACCTATGATAGGGGAATCCATGCTTGTCCAACAGAGGGACTGGGGACTACCCCAAACCCCAATGGTAGAGGCAATGGCAATCACTATACGCTTGAGGTTGTCTTATAATAATATAATGATGCTAGGTCGTATACAACAGTACTACAGTATGTCTTTATTTGTGGAAGATTGATGCCTGTCTCTCAGTAAGTCTGTTAAATAATAGTACAGTTGGCATGTTACCATTTGCAGAAATAATATAACGTCACATTTTTTAGCAGTTCATTTTCAAGTTGCTTTGTTTGAATTTGAATCCTCCAACAATAAGCTAAGTTCCATCCATTTATTTATGAATAAGATTATATTTGTGAACATACACGTAGAAGGATCAGGTTAACTGTATTTTCTAAATTGATTGCAGAAATTTATTTTGTAACTCCACAAATTTTTAACTTTATGATATGATGACTCATCTCATAATCACTATACAGATGTTGCACATCAACTCGTCTCGTTGATCTGCAAAAAACAAAGGGAAAAAAAATATTTGTAATTCTGCAGAATTTTCTAGGTGTTTTGGTTTTTTAAACCAAAAATATGTAAATAAATACATTCCATGTGTATAAAAAACATATTCATTTATATAGAAAAAAGATGCAATCAAATATTTACAGTATTATTGCATACACGATCAGACAACATAGCACTAGATCTGTATTTGTCAGACTCAAATAACAATGTTTGATTCGGATGAAATAGCATTATCCAACTTTGGTTTGTTTGATCAATTCTTTATTCCAATGTCTGTTTATTTTCTTTTCATTTCATTTAATGTTGCTGTAATATTAACTGTTTTTTTGAAGAGAGGCAACAAGGGACGACCTCACAAGAGCTTCTGTGTCATCCTTTTCCAATTTGCCATAATCATGCATCTACTTTGATTAGCTCTGTTTTCAGTTCATATGTTATTCATGTTTAATTATTCATTCTTTATTCATTCAAAATACTCAAACATAAAAAAACAAAATTTAACAAAAAGACAGTTTACCGTAGTAATAGTAGTAGTAGTATATACAATAGACACTAATACAGTAGTTGTAAACAGTGTTTGCTTACAATTGGTTGAAATATACATTGTATTGAATCATTGAATTAAAGACTGCAATGATTATAACATTAACAGGTCTGATTAAACATTATCTGGCAAACAACAATGTGATCAAGTATGCCTGTATAACACAACCTCAGTACCAGTAATAATTCTGTAACTGCATACAGTAGGATAGCTTTTCCACTGGCGTCTAAAAGTCTTCTCGGTGGTTTATTGCCATTAGAATTAAAGCCAAAGCGTAGGCCTAGTGCTCTTTGGTTTCCTGTTTTCTTTCTCAAGCAGCTCTGAAAAGGAAGTAGCTTGTAGTGTGTACATACAAGTCACTGCAGTGACCTTGGTAAAAAAGAATGGAAACTTTGGAAAATTTTTAACAGGTTGTTTTGATTTTGATGAGTTTATGTGGTAGTCTGGCAGAGCTGCATACCTGAGCTGCATACCTTCTGATCCCATGGTCTTGGGTCTCTTCAAACTTGAAGATTTTTTCCCTTAATATTCTCTTAATTAAGTTGATTATATTGGTTTACACTAGAGAATATAAATTAAATATCGTAGCAATTTTATGCAAAATAGCATTTGCGTAATTCTTGGAAATGTGTGTAATGATTTTCTCATGACTGTGGAACATGATCTGGTTTTGTAAACTGGTTTCAGTGTTGTGCATAAACTGGGTTCCAGTCCCTAAATTTGCCTTAATCAGTGAAAACTATTAAAAATAAATCCTTTTTGGCACCAATAGCATTCCATATTTAATATTTATTTGCATGGCATTTCATAGTATACTTTTCCTCGGATTCGAACTAATTCCCATCCAAATTCAACATCAACAAAAACAGATGCTGGTGGTGCTCTTTGAATCTAACACTTAAAAGTCCTAATAAATTAATTAGAGACTTGTGGCAAGTCTGTGTGGTGCCAAAATGTACCAGTTAAGGCCAACTCAGACAGCGTCAGCCGACTCAGCCCGACCCGATGTATCGTCGGGGACGGTCTTAAGCCCTCGTGAGAAATATTAAACATGTTTAATATTCTACGACGCGACTGCCACCGACGCACACAATCGCGTCTGCGTTTAACTCACACAGGCCCGAGGCGACAACAAATCGCGTCGGGCTGTGTCGTACGACACTGTCTGAGTTGGCCTTTAGTGTCCACTGCTGTCATTACACAATGTGTGATAGTGAAGTTTACTCTACCACACTGTACCACCACGGATGCCCTCTTGACTGACAAGCGGCCTATTAACTGTCTATTAAATGAATGCTTGAAGGGGAGTGTTAGCAATTACAATCAAGATGAATTGAAATTGGAAAAGATAATTATCAAAATGTAAATATTAATAGTACAATATTTAACTTTGACTTTAGTGAATCCTGTGTAATTGCTGGGGGAAAATTAAATGTCAAACTAATAATAGAACATACTGCAGGAGCATTGCCATGACCTTGGTAAATATAATAAATTATAATGTTTTATGGTGCTGCAGTGTTGTTATTTCAGTTTTTAGTTCTGTTGAAACTACCTGTAAATCTGTGTTGACCTAAATATTATGATCTATAAAATTCAAACCGAAACTACTATTATATATTACTTTCGTTAAAACAAGGTTAATTAAAACCCAAATAAATTTACTTAAAATTCAATATTAAGTATGAACAATTAAGGAATTCCTTGAATTAATAGACCCTAATAAACTAAACAAACTGAAAGTTTAACAGAATATTCTAGACCTATTTTAAAGACTCAAGGAACGAAAATCAGATGTAGGCCTACAGAATTTTGCAGTATAATCCTTTTAAATATTAATAGTTTTACTGTATGTGACTGGCTTTATTGTTGGTTTCTATTTAAAAAAAAAAAAACTGCATTTGACATTTTACCGTACCTCAGCCTCAGTTTGTTCTGATTTTGTTCAGCCTCAGTAAAATTTGTTCTTTTAAAAATAACTGTATTTAAGGGTTTGTATTTTTTTCATGCCCTATAGTTCAATTTTTTAAAACTCTGTCTCTATCATTGCAACAAGGATAGATCTTTATCGAACTATTTCTATGGACCCTGGATGTGTCTAGAGAACTGCAGACTTCACTAATATTTTCCCTTATGGGCAATGAATGCAGAGCTACATTCAGACTTGAGATAGGCCAGACAATCTTAATCTGGTTGGAAATTTAGCAATAAATTACCCTAGACTTGAACCTAGGAAAAGTTATGTGGAGAGGTCTTGTTGTGATCATTAGTATCCATGTTCATATTACTATAGTACAATGTTGCATGAATTTCCAGTTAATGCTTGGCGACTTGGCTGACTGACTGATTCAACAAGCATCAACACTTAGGTGTATTGCAGTTTGACATTAATAGGTGTACTAGTTCGGTAGCGCACAAAAATCCTATAAAAAATTACAGCATTTCTTTTATGTTTTGTGCACAGAACGTGGTAATCTTTGTTTGAACACGCGTTCGTGTCAAATTCTGAGTGATCTTTCTTGTTGCTGTCACACTGCATGGTAGGTATGATCAGGTTCCACATGTAATCGGTATAAACAGACATACATCCGATATTGATCACTATTTTGCAGCGTGTGTATTGTATCTTGTTTCTATTTACAGTATTTGATCGATGATGAACCCAGCATTTGAGCCATACTCAGGGAAGTAACCACGTGTAAGTTTGGACCAGGTTTCGCAAACCCAGAAATTTCAAATCCCAGACATTTCAGATTAATTTAATGTTTTCATGTTAACAAAACAAATCAATTTAATTCACATTTTGACAGTTTTGAGAGTGACAAATCAGGTTTCGAAATGTCCAGGTTCGAAATGTCTACCACAGAATATGAAATATCTGCCACACATGTAAGAGGCTTAGGACTTAATAATAATAATAATTATAATAATACACATTTTTAAAGCGCCTATCAAAGCAAACAAAACTGGCTTGTCACCAAGGAAATATGATTGTGGCTCATTTAGCTTGAAAATGTTGCATAGTGGGGACTTGATTAGTGCTAAGTTGAACTGGGTGGGGGGATGCAAATTAGTTCCATTAGAAGTGGGTTAAAATACTAAAAATGATCATTAAGTGTTCTTTGGAATAGAAATTTATTTCTGCATTCTAATTTTTTGCAACCCTAAGGCCGAAATCAGCCTACACCTCTAAAGTTTGCCATGGACTGTGTATACATGACCCTTAATTTCAATTTAAAAAGGTCAGTGATAGTCAATTCTGTACAGGAAATATTGGATGAAAGTGCATGAAACCATTCGTGTACTGGTACAGTACTAAGATAGAGAGCTTCGGACAACCACTTAAACCAATTTCCTGATAATATTTATTGATTGGTGTCTTAATGTTAAGGAAACTCCTGGAATATCCCACAAATAATGAAGGATAATAAATTGAAGTCTGTGGTTACACACCAGTTATACAGGTCACTGTCAAAGGGCAACTTTGGTCATGTATAAAATAAAATAATACAAAAAAAAAGAGGTACAAAATTACACTGTGTACAAATTACTACAAATTGTACCACTGTTGGTGCTGGATTGAATAAGTAGTTTAAGTTGTATCAAGACCATTGTTAAATAACATGCATCACGCGCAAGTACGCAATTATAAAACATCCAATCGGAAAAAGAGTTTCAGTCCTGTTCCTCTTCCCCCTGCTTTTTCAACTGTATTACATTTTATGAATGAAGTTTCGTGCAGTTGGAATTGGGACATCAAACATTGATTTGGTGATTCATTAAGATGTAACCTTTGATTTCCTGTACACAGCCATCTGCTGTGGTAATAGTGCAGTGATGGACATTTTTTGTCTAGCCATGTAAACTATCATTTAGAAAAAAAAAAAATTACTTATTGCCTGTGTTCCATCTCCAGCTTATTTCTGACACATAATTGATTGGAAATGAACAAACAGAAAAAAATGATTCAAAGATAAACATTCGCTGGCATACTAAATCATAATCATCTCCAAACACACCAAAATTTCCCCCACCCAGTTCTCAGGCAAATCTGATTATATTCAATTACTGCATTGTTTCAGTAATAGTAATAATGATAATATAATTTATTTGAAGATACATTTTATATATATTTATATTTGTAATGCAATTTGAATTTTGATGTACAGTAACTTTACTATATTTATTTATTTTTTAAATTTTTTTTATTTATTTGAGATTTATATTTGTAGTGCAATTTATATTTTGAGGTAATTTAATTGATGTTTTTGTATTTTTATACCATGATTTCCATATATTTGATGGAAAATAAAGTTTATCTTATTTTTATAATAGTGGCACACGTCAAATGAGGATGTACTCAAAAGAAACAACAAAAAATTCAAATTAACTAGACAATACAAATGATTGACCAAAAGTGAAAAAGTTAAAAGCAGTCAGAAACATAATTACAAGTAAAGCAATGATATACTCAAATTAACAGCCAAATTGTTTTCTTTATGTATCATGCAAACATAATGCAAGTCTGTGTTTTCTACTCCTTCCCCCTCCGCCGAATGATAAATAGGTGAATGCATGGCGCATTCTGTTAGGCCACTTAAACATGCTTTTCTCAAGGGAAAGTCTAGCGACAATACTTCGATCTATCGACAGGAAGCTATCGTTAACTCGATGACTTTTCTCAGGGAGCTTATTTTCCTTCCCTTCTTGCGGAACTGAATTACTTGTAGCCAATATCAGATATAATACATGGATTGGATTATTCACTTGTTGCTAGGTACCTTCTCGTTGAATACTGATCGTTTCTCCTTGTGGAGGATAGGATGGCCATTCATCCCCATTCATTGGTAGCTCCAGAAATTTGCCAAGAGTGGGATCAAGGACCTCCAATGTTCTGGAGTAACTCTGGTGGGAGGGACACAGGGGCGGATCCAGGATTTGAAAGAGGGGGGTTCAAAATGTTTCCAAAAACACCCAAAAAGAAAGGGGGGTCCTCCTCCAGGAAAATGTTGATAGATGGCCAGAAATTAGCTTCTGAAGAGTATTTTAATGACCTTTAATTTCTTCAAAATTCAAGATTTTCCCCCTCTTTAAAAAATTCAGGTAATTTTATCTAATTCTTTAGGCCAATACGTAGAGAGAAAAAAAAAATCATAGACATAGGCAATATATTATTATATTCCAACAATATTGAGTATTTGGATATGAAGCCTTCCTTCCATGGATCGATGAACCGATAGGCCTGAAGAACACACTTTTGTACATAATACGACGTCGAACCAAAAACAATGTGTATAATTTTATTTAATTGAAGGCTAGTTGGGCTAAGCCTAGTTTGTCTGATCTGCCAACCCACCAACCTATGACTAGATAGGTTAGCAAGCTTTTTGTAAGCCAGGACCCAGAAGTATTTTATTATGTTTCTTCACAGATGGGGGTTCGTAAGTGCAGTCACAATAATTTCGGTTGGATTGGCCCAACAGCATCAAGGGATGTTTGACTGCAGGGAGTCCATGCATGTCTGATGGTCGTTTTACCCCCTGACTCCCCACTGGCCCTATCACTGTCCTCAACTCTTCCAAGTTTTCTGTCCTCTCTTCAATACGGTAATTGCTTGGTTGTTTTTAATATTAATTTTGATCAGTCACTTTAACATCTACGGTAGTTTATTTTGTGAATACATTCATTCATTCTTTATTCAGCCAATGAAATAACATACAATACAATGAAAGGAAATTAAAAAAAAATATTTAACCTAAGTTGGCTAGGATTAACTATAGTATAAAAAACACTCTGGCTCTCAGGCCCGTTAGTCCGGTCTTAGGATTTTTAATATAGATATATACAGAAAATGATTAAATTAAACAATAATGTAAATAAAATCTATTGAAAAGCAAAGCATATAACATAAAGTAATATAAATAAAGTGATATTAAAGCATGAAAATAAACAAATACAAATTAAAGTAAATCAAAACTTCATTTTAAAAAGGCAAGGCAGTTTAGAGGGATGTATATTATTCAATGCTAAATAATTACCATTACAGAACAATTTGAAAATTAGAGAATGAGAAACAAAAAAGATAACCAAACATTAACCTACAGGTATAAAGAAAAATAAGGGCGGGCATATCCAATTTCAGCTGTAAATGTATACTTAGAATTATGGTCCTATGCCAATATTGTTTTTAATACAGTATATAATTAAGCTTGAAAATGGGTAATTTCAGGAGAGAGGGGGAGAGAGAAAGATTTACTTACATAAATTAAATACAATTTTTTGTTCCATGAATTTATCATTCACTGGTATCTCCAGTGCATAGATAATAATGATCTGTAATAATTATTAATGTTATAAAATTATATAATTATATTATAAAAACAAAAAAAATATTAATTATGTTACTAATAATAGGCCTAGTATGAATCTGTTTAATAAATCAGTGAAATTAATTTATGTACTGTATATTTTTTCTGTTGCAAAACCTAAGCTTGAAATTTACATTTTGACACAAAACATATTGATGTACAAAACACAAATTGATATTGTTAATGTTAACATTTTCAGACTTACTGTCCCTAATTCCGAAATTGATAGCAAATAATATACAGTACACAATATACAATATTTTGATGGAGTTAACAATTGCCTTATTAACATACGGCAATTTATGCTAATTATCGCTGTGTTAATGGCTTAGAACCTGCGATGATTCATCTCTCGACTCAACACATAACTTTTCCCTTGATGTTTTGTGTTAAATTAATGGCCATATGTTTTATGGTTATATTTAATCAATAATTTTTATTTCTTAATTTGAATATTAATTCAAAAAAACTCTAACATTGTTATTTTTAATGGAAGATATTGAGAACTATTAATACATGTATTATAATACTAATAATATGATCAAAATAATTGAGTTAATATAATCTTATTAGAAATAGATTATAATTATGATTATTATTGTTGTTATTTATTATGACTACAGTTTTACTTGTCATTGTTAATTTGACTTTTTTGTTTAAAAAGTGGTTTAAAAGGCAATGCAATCTATCTATAATTAAATTCTTACTGAATTTTGATTCCTTAGAGATTATGTTTAATAATAAATAACTTGTCAGTAACTAGAAAGTATATTATTAATGTTCATGTTATTGTTATGTTGTATTTTAACATCAAACTGTTTATTATTGTAAAGTTTATTACCATAGTATTATTACATGTACTTTTGAGTGTTTTCATTACTTTATTCTAGTTTTATCACTTTATTTGTACAAAATGGAATTTCTGAGTCACTTTTCTTTTCTCTGTATTGCTAATGTCTTAGGTTTTAATCCAATTTTTAGGCATTTGTGCTTAATATTAATTAATCTAATTACATTAAACCAGTGTTTATTTACCAAAGGCAACTTTGTTCTTTTTAGATAAGATATCTGTTTCCTTAGAGCTAAAAGCTTAATCCCTTTATTTATAGTACTGTATATTTTGTGTTTGAGCCTCAGCCCACATGGGATAAAGTAAAAATAAATAAATTTTTTATAAAACCGTATATAAATCTTTAAGGCAAGGATGCTTAAACACTTTTCTGAATGACAGTCTTCCATGTGTTGGTTCTCCATGTAGCTTTTTGCATAATTACTTTTTAAAAGGCCTGTGTTTGTGATGTCATTATATGTAAAAGTCTACAACTGTTAGATCAAGTTCCATGCATTGGTTCATCCTTCCCCTCCCCACCCCAATGCCAAAAAAACAAAGGACTCTAGTAAATACCGTTCTAGGTACCGTATGTGCCTAGATTGACAGATAATTTTCACTCAGATAAAGTTCACACTCACGTGCATTGATCACTTAACAAATAGTATGTGCAGCAGTTGCACGGAGAACACAATGTGGTGTAATTAATTTCTGTAAACGTGCTATTGATTCCATGTGTAAATAGCATCCTAGCGGTATCTCAGGTCTTCTCGGGTTTCTTTAATTGTTAATAACATTTGAAATAATAATATTAATTCCAGTCATTGGGTGATGCTGTTCAAATTCCTCATTATGAATTGTTTAGTGGAATAATTAATTTGATCTCAGAATTTGGCAGTTAGTTTTAGTGTGAACTTTAGGAAAGTAATTTTATTCCTTTGATAATTACACTGACAAGACAAAAAGGGCCTAATTTTTTTTTTATCTATTCGGTTATTTATTAGCGCCTTTCTTTGCACATATGAAGTGCTTCTGTCCCCGGTCATTAAGTCCATTTGCTTAAGTGTTGATGCTGTAATTAGCACAGGAGCAAGCACCACACCAGATACCCATTTATACTCCTGGGTGGAGAGAAGCAATGCAGACAATAAAGTGCCTTGGTAAAGGACTCAAGCGAAATAAATAGAGGGATTGAAACCTTGACTTCAATGTTGGAATCCAAATGGATCAGCTTCGCCAAACCACTTCTACATTTTAAGTCTACTTATGTAGCGTACTGTAGTGGGCTTTAAGACAATTTAATTTACTTAAATTGTCTTAAGTAATAATATACAGTAATACTGTATACCATTTTAATCTTCAAACCATTTGGGGCCCCGGCTACACTGGTCCACTCTCAGTAGCCCTCATCATGCTGTATTGATTCTACACCAATGAGGATGATAATGTTGGCAAAGACATTAGCAATACTTGTAAGATCCTTAGATTTTAAAACTTATAATCCACCTGTTAAAATGAGACCAATAGAGGGATTTAGCGATGGGCGTCATGTGAGCTAACTTGGGTGTTGGATATAAACAATCCACTGACACAGCGGTGTTTTACATGGAAATTTCTATAGCAGCTGTCCCTTGTTTATTGCTGTATAGACCATCATAATTCCCAGTAAACATACCAAATTGATCGGAAATTAAACTTAAGAATTTTGCCTTAATCTTTTGCTAATGCTGTAAAGGATACTGGCCGCAAACATTGAGATTTTTCGACAAATGTTAGGCCTAGGCCCCTGCAAATCTACGGCATGGTATAGGTGTGCATGATGGTCTTCGACCCGCGAACTACGCTGCGATGTTAGGGCCAGCTAAGGTTTATGAAGGACCATTTAAATTTCAAAGCATACAATGCAAGAATGCTAATAAGTAAATAAACACTATTTTAAACAATCATATTGCCTTTCCTAGCCATTTACGTCTCACGTTAACAGACGTCTCACGTTAACAGGTTTTTCATGTACACCCAAGCATGGAGACCCAAGTTAGGTCACATGACCGTCTGTAAACAGTCATCGCTAAATCCATCTATTGGCATTGAAATACCAGCGACAATAATCATCACAGGCCCGTAGCCAGGTTCTTCCAAGGGGGGGTTTTCTAGGCGTGAGGTCCACAGTCAAAGCCCCCGTGGGGTCGGCGAAATCCCAAAATCAAGAGGATTTTTTGTGCTGTATGGGTCTATAAATAATGCTATAAAAGCAGATATGTTTGAAAATGCCTGTGTCTGGGTGGGCCTGCAGTGACACTTTTTTTTTTATAAGAACAGGTAAAATTTTGCCCAGGCTCAGTGTTCTTATTTTTTGTCCGATTTCAGGCTCAAAATGTTCTTATTTTGTTCTTATTTTACACAATTTTCAAACATAGAAAATTATTATTGTACAGCAGTATACACTGTAGGTGAAAGGGAGGTGAAAGGGGCCCTGCAAAAAATTACCCCTGAATGAAAGGCCCCACAAAAATAGCCCCGGTTAAAAAATGGCCCAAAATGGGAGGTACTGTAGGTACACCTCCTGTACTGTATTATAGAGGTTATTGCATAGTAACACCTATTGCACACAAGGTACAGATATAATTTTTTGTTTTTCTAGTTTGACATTCTACCTCAGCCTCAATTTGTTCTTACTTTGTTCTTAATTTTTAAGCAATTTCAGCCTCAGTGTTCTTATAAAATGTGTTATTATAAAAAAAAAAAGTGTAGTTGGGGTTGGAGGACTTATTTGGGAAATTTAAAGAGGGGTTTTCGCCAGAAAAGGGAACCCCCCCCCCCCAACCGGATACGGGCCTGCATCCAAACTATTAAGAATAATACAAATTAAATGTAAACAGATTATTAACTTGTATAAGCATTCTGGCACCAGAGTTCAACCTTGACTGAATGTTTTGTTTTACGTCCTAGACCGTAAGAGCTTTCAGCTTACATATTTTGAATACAATTGCATATTTTATTTCATTTTTTATGTATTTGTTACTAGTGTCATTGAGGCTTGTGACGCAGTTGCTTAAAAACGTTATTTCAAAATATAATAATTTTAGATTGAAGCAAAATTGTGTAAATTACAACATCAATTATGTTTCTAGGCTAATATATTCGGTGCTATATGGTATTGTTATTTATTAACACACAATCAGCAAATAGCAATAGAATAATAATACAATAAATATTAGCTTGTGATTTTAGTATTTAAAATTATGCAACGGTTTATACATTATTAATATTTTTATGATGTGTTTATGTCATGTGATACCTTATATACAGGTTAAACCCATGATGTTACTCTGGAAATCTCATCATCATGACATATTATACATCCTTCTGTACCTGTCTCTTATACACATCTAGATGTGTATAAGAGACAGATCCTTGTGAGGCCCAATATGGAGAAAGGCGCAATATTGGTCATTTTGGGGTTTGTCACTGATATCTCTTGAGTTAAGACATAGGCATTTTTTGATTTTTTTCCAAAAAACCAAGCTATGTTGATGAATCAGATATAGCAGTTAAGAGAGTAGACATGTATATTTGATATAGAAATATCAGATATAGCTGCTGAGAGAGTAGACATACTGTAGTGTATGTATATCTGATATAGAAATGTTTGTATCAGATATCAGTATATATCACTATATCTGATATAGAAGTGTAAGTATCAGATATCAGTAAATATCAGTATATCTTTTATAGAAATGTATGTATCAGATATCAGTAAATATCAGTATATCTGATATAAAAATGTATGTATCAGATATCAGTATATCTGATATAGAAATGTATGCATCAGATATCAGTAAACATCAGTATATCTGATATAGAAATGTATGTATGTATCAGATATCAGTAAATATCAGTATATCTGATACAGAAATGTATGTATCAGATATAACTAAATATCAGTGTATGTATCAGATATCAGTTAAATTATATATTCAATAGACATATCACTTTATATCAGTTACATGAAAGATACTGCAAAGCATATATCAGTAAAAGTGCTATATCATTAAAAATCAGTGCTATAATGTAGATATTAATTGCTACAACCAGCTACATCAGACTAATATCAATATCAATAAGTAGCATAATTATGATGTAATCTGCTATAGCCAATAATAGTGATATATTTCGATATTTGATTGCTTTACTAATGCTAGCTTAAGTTTTTTGAGCTATAGCTAATGAATAGCTATACCCCTGCTTTTATTGATATTATGTTGATATGACCAATATTGCGCCTGTGTGCCAATATGTGGGCGTCTCTCCCAGGGGCAGATTAAGGGAGGGGCCCCTGGTTTTGCCACTGCTGTTTATTTTTTAACAGAAATGGCATACACCTTTTTTTCTAAGAACACATTTTATAAGAACACTGAGGCTGAAATCGCTCAAAAATAAAACAAATGATAACAAATTGAGGCTGAGGTAAAATGTCAGATGGGGTTTTTATTTTAAAATAGAAAAAAAAAACCAACATATCTTTTTCTCTTTTCAAAAATGCTGGATCTCTTTCTCCCAAACATTCTTGAAAATTTTCTATTTCCAGTAAATCTTTCCTTAAAATGAATGCATGATTATATGAGTGAATTAATGAACAAAAATCCTCATAGATATATAAATAGTAATCTTTCTTTATTCTGGATACTCAGTCAGTATTAGTACACTGTTTTTCCTGAGGTCCAGGGTATGATCTTAAACTACATTATACAAAAACAAAATTGAAAAAAAAAATGATGGAGGAAGGACAAATATTATCACATCAAAAGGCACAAATTAATGAATATCTGAAAGTTGTTCAAAAGCAAATAACTTAAGCCAGGCTCCGGAGGAAAAAATGTTGATATGTTGTACAACTGATCTTTCTAAGACGCAAAAAGCGTATTTGACGAAAAGCTCAGAAGCGAACCCCTTTTCTCCACCTTTTTCCCCCCAGTTTTTAAACATTAAAAAATCTGTATCTCATTAACCACTCCCAGGTTTTTCGTCAATCTTGGAAAAAAACAGTTGTACAACTTATGAAAATATTGTTTTCCTTCAGAGCTTGGCTTTAAGCTGCAGACAGACTTTGTACTGGTATAATTATGATCCTATGGGCACAACACCTGATAGTATATGTTTTTATATAAAGGAGTAAAATCACATGGTTCAAATTATGTCTCATGACTGTTTGTTAGTCTCTATTTTAATGTACTTTACAGCGCTTTTTAGGTGCCTAATAGGGTAAATGCAGGTCTGAGGGAAATGTACTATTGGCCTGTAACTGCTTATCACTGACCAACCTTGTGATAGGAAGGAGACTGTGATATCTAATAATTGTTTGTGTGGGAATACTGTAATCACTTTCAGTATTTTGAACTTATCAGAAAATAATTTACTTTTTCTCCTTGATATGAGGTAAAAATTGCTGAATGACACTGAATCTGGCATAGGAAGGTCACTGGTTGTCTAAATCTCCTTGACTTTGATTTAGGAACACTCACAGACCTTGCTGTTGAATAGCTTTTATTCAAACAGGTCAATGCTCTAAAACAAATTTTCCAGTATTTTGCTTATGAGTTAACATTCCTTTTGTGAAGAGCCCATGAAATCTGGTAGCATTTGCTGGTGGTCTACCATTAATTTTATTCACAATTGTTCCTGGATGAATTGGCTTAAAAGTCAATTATCAATTGGTCAGTCAAGGTTCCTAGATTGGTGTGGGCGTAATTAAAGAGTGGAAAGAGTTTTACCATTGTCCACAGTTTCTTAATTTTAGAGTGGTTCTCATGCCCTAAACACCAGATCCCATATAGGATCTGTGCTTAAACAAATCCTTTTCAGTCTACCAAATTGAGAAAAAAAAATCATCCTTCTGTACTAATGTAAACATCCTGTATCCTGTGCATCATTTCATTGGTTGCAATGTATAGCAATGCAATTAGAATGTCTTGTTATTTGCAGTATTGTTGCAACTTAACGTCAAGCAATGGATTGATAGGGGTCAACGGACGGGACTCCCCTGTTTTGCGCATAAAAGTGAAAGACCTTCCTAACATGTATTTGAAAAGTGTCATTCACGCTTTCTAACTGTGTAAGTCCTTGGCGATGTTTAATGAGAAAGCAATTAAACCCAAAGCAAAAAAAAATAAAACATAATCATCAATGAGACTGATAAATAATAATAATGAACATAGTGAACATATTTCGTAGTGCTTAATTATTACCCACAGAATGCTTATTGTATGGATGGATGTAATAAACTATTTTTTTTCTTGGTGAAGATTTAAATGTCTTTAAAGTCAGGCACTGGAGGAAAACATTTTTTTGATATGTTGTAGAACTGATTTTTCTAAGACAAAAACTGGGGAACGGTGAATGAGATACAGATTTTTTAATATTTAAACCATTCCCCAGTTTTTCGTCAAACAACTTTTTTCTGTCTTAGAAAAATCAGTTCTACAACATATCAAAAAATTTTTTTCCTCCGGAGCCTGACTTTAAAGTGGTAAAATTTCTTGCTTAGTCTATTCGATTCTATAAAATTTGGGGCAGCCGAGATAAAAGATTGTTTTCCTCATTTTCAATAAGCCTGATTCAGCTAAAATGTTTGAAAATGGAAAGACAGCCTTAGTGAAGATATAAATGTCTTGAAGGTGTTAAGGTATTTTTTTTTCTCGTAATCAATTCCATAATATTGGAGCAGCAGCGATAAACAAATTGTACCCCACCAGGTTTTCTGGTTCAGCTAAATAGAATTGTTGAATATAAAGTTATTCACAATGAGTGAAATAATTGTGAAATGTAGGACAATGTAAAAGACCCACCAGAGGGATATAAAGAAAAGTGAAAGTAAGCCCTAATCACAATGGTGCAAAGTCACAATGGTGCATGGCGGCTTACGATTACTTTTTTTTTCTAAGACAATTCTTAAAGATATAATGCTATGTTGTAAGCAGTTAAGCATAGACAACAATTTGTTTTCCCGTTTCCATGGAGCAAAAGTTTCATTTTGTATTACACTTTTTTTTCATAAGAACACTGAGGCTGAAATTGCTTAAAAATTAAGAACAAAATAAGAAAATTTGAGGCTGAGGTAATATGTAAAATGAGGTTTTTATTTCTTATTAAGTAGAAAAACCATAGCATGATGTATGATATATAAAGGTTAGTTTAGTGCAATAAAATAGATTTCAAAAAATTTGACATTCCAACATGTTTTGGCCATTTTCTCTGAAACAGAATTTGCTAAGTGCAATAAAATAGATTTCAAAAAATTTGACATTCCAACATGTTTTGGCCATTTTCTCTGAAACAGAATTTGCTACGACTGACTGGTTTGGCTTGTCTTTGCCACGTACTGTATTTTCTTATTTTTGAAGATTTCAGGGGAGCGTTTCATTTTTTCGCAGGTGGCCAAAAATAAAATTTTATTTTTATTCAAAATCAGAATTATTGGAGGTTGGCGGGTTCGCTAAACAAGGTATCAAAAAGTCTCACCTATGATAAATACAGTATTCAAGGGATAGGAAAGCCCAAGAAAAGAAGGAAATCACTGTAACCATGAAAAACTTCATCATACTCAAAAAAATTAAACATTCCAAATTATCTAATCAGGGAATTTTAAAAAGTGGAAGTGGTTGGCGCAGTGGTTGCGTTTCGGTCTCTCAACCTCGAGGTCGGGGGGT